>NW_012104921.1:1522518-1522818 GCF_000951045.1 Mandrillus leucophaeus | reverse complement strand
CAATACAGGAGCACCCAGATTCATAAAGCAAGTCCTTAGAGACCTACGAAGAGACTTAGACTCCCACACAATAATAATGGGAGACTTTAACACCCTACTGTCAATATTAGACAGATCAATGAGACAAAAGGTAAAAAAGGATATCGAGGACTTGAACTCAGCTCTGCACCAAGCAGACCCAATAGACATCTATGGAACTCTTGACTCCAAATCAACAGAATATACATTCTTCTTAGGACCACATGGCACTTATTCTAAAATTGACCACATAATTGGAAGTAAAGCACTCCTCAGCAAATG
>NW_012104921.1:1521904-1522468 GCF_000951045.1 Mandrillus leucophaeus | reverse complement strand
TGTGAAGGACCTCTTCAAGGAGAACTACAAACCACTGCTCAACAAAATAAAAGAGGACGCAAACAAATGGAAGAACATTCCATGATCATGAATAGGAAGAATCAATATTGTGAAAAAGGCCATACTGCCCAAGGTAGTGTATAGATTTAATGCCATCCCCATCAAGCTACCAATGACTTTCTTCAAAGAATCGGAAAAACTACTTTAAAGTTCATATGAAACCAGAAAAGAGCCCACATTGCCAAGACAATCATAAGCAAAAAGAACAAAGCTGGAGGCATCACACTACCTGACTTCAAACTATACTACAAGGTTACAGTAACCAAAACAACATGGTAGTGGTACCAAAACAACATGGTAGTGCTACCAAAACAGAGATGTAGACCAATGGAACAGAACAGAGCCCTCAGAAATAACACCACACCTACAACCATCTGGTCATTGACAAACCTGACAAAAATAAGAAATGGGGAAAGGATTCCCTATTTGATATATGGTGCTGGGAAAACTGGCTAGCCATATGTAGAAAGCTGAAACTGGATCCCTTCCTTACACCTTACACAA
>NW_012104921.1:1380757-1521854 GCF_000951045.1 Mandrillus leucophaeus | reverse complement strand
AAAAAATCAATGAATCCAGGAGCTGGTTTTTTGAAAAGATCAACAAAATTGATAGCAAGACTAATAAAGAAGAAAAGAGAGAAGAATCAAATAGACACAATAAAAAAAGATAAAGGGGATATCACCATCGATCCCACAGAAATACAAACTACCATCAGAGAATACTATAAACACCTCTACAGAAGAAATGAATAAATTACTGGACACATACACCCACCCAACACTAAACCTGGAAGATGTTGAATCTCTGAATAGACCAATAACAGGCTCTGAAATTGATGCAATAATTAATAGCCTACCAACCAAAAATGTCCAGATCAAGAAGGATTCACAGTTGAATTCTACCAGAGGTACAAAGAGGAGCTGGTACCATTCCTTCTGAAACTATTCCAATTAACAGAAAAAGAGGGAATCCTCCCTAACTCATTTTATGAGGCCAACATCATCCTGATACCAAAGCCTGGCAAAGTCACAACAAAAAAAAGAGAATTTTAGACCAATATCCCTGATGAACATTGATGTGAAAATCCTCAATAATATACTGGCAAACCAAATCCAGCAGCACATCTCAAAGCTTATCCACCACAATCAAGTCAGCTTCATCCCTGGGATGCCAGGCTAGTTCAACATACACAAATCAATAAGTGTAATGCATCACAGAAACAGAACCAATGCAAAACCACATGATTATCTCAACAGATGCAGAAAAGGCCTTTGACAAAATTCAACAGTGCTTCCTGCTAAAAACTCCCAATAAACTAGGTATTGATGGAACGTATCTCAAAATAATAAGACCTATTTATGACAAACCCACACCCAATATCATACAGAATGGGCAAAAACTGGAAGCATTCCCTTTGAAAACCGGCAAAAGACAAGGATGCCCTCTCTCACCACTTCTATTCAACATAGTGTTGGAAGGTCTGGCCAGGGCAATCAGGCAAGAGAAATAAATGAAGGGTATTCAATTAGGAAAACAGAAAGTCAAATTGTCCCTGTTTGCAGATGACATGATTGTATATTTAGAAAACCCCATCGTCTCAGCCCAAAATCTCCTGAAGCTGATAAGCAACTTCAGCAAAGTCCCAGGATACAAAATCAATGTGCGAAACTCACAGGCATTCCTACACACCAATAACAGACAAATAGAGAGCCAAATCATGAGAGAACTCCCATTCACAATTGCTACAAAGAGAATAAAATACCTAGGAATCCAACTTACAAGGGATGTGAAGGACCTCTTCAAGGAGAACTACAAACCACTGCTCAACAAAATAAAAGAGGACGCAAACAAATGGAAGAACATTCCATGATCATGAATAGGAAGAATCAATATTGTGAAAAAGGCCATACTGCCCAAGGTAGTGTATAGATTTAATGCCATCCCCATCAAGCTACCAATGACTTTCTTCAAAGAATCGGAAAAACTACTTTAAAGTTCATATGAAACCAGAAAAGAGCCCACATTGCCAAGACAATCATAAGCAAAAAGAACAAAGCTGGAGGCATCACACTACCTGACTTCAAACTATACTACAAGGTTACAGTAACCAAAACAACATGGTAGTGGTACCAAAACAACATGGTAGTGCTACCAAAACAGAGATGTAGACCAATGGAACAGAACAGAGCCCTCAGAAATAACACCACACCTACAACCATCTGGTCATTGACAAACCTGACAAAAATAAGAAATGGGGAAAGGATTCCCTATTTGATATATGGTGCTGGGAAAACTGGCTAGCCATATGTAGAAAGCTGAAACTGGATCCCTTCCTTACACCTTACACAACAATTAATTCAAGATGGATTAAAGACTTAAATGTTAGACCTAAAACCATAAAAACCCTAGAAGAAAACCTAGGCAATACCATTCAGGACATAGGCATGGGCAAAGACTTCATGACTAAAACACCAAAAGCCATGGCAACAAAAGCCAAAATTGACAAATGGGATCTGCTTAAACCAAAGAGCTTCTGCATGGCAAAAGAAACTACCATCAGAATGAATAGGCAACCTACAGAATGAGAGAAAATTTTTGCATCTACCCATCTGACAAAGGGCTAATATCCAGAATCTACAAATAACTTAAACAAATTTACAAGAAAAAAAAATCCCATCAAAAAGTGGGCAAAGGATATGAACAGATACTTCTCAAAAGAAGACATCTATGCAGCCAACAGACACACGAAAAAATGCTCATCATCACTGGTCGTCAGAGAAATGAAAATCAAAACCACAATGAGATACCATCTCACACCAGTTAGAATGGCGATCATTAAAAAGTCAGGAAACAACAGATGCTGGAGGATGTGGAGAAATAGGAACTTTTTATACTATTGGTGGGAGTGTAAATTAGTCCAATCATTGTGGAAGACAGTGTGGCGATCCCTCAAGGATCTAGAACTAGATATACCATTTGACCCTGAAATCCCATTACTGGGTATATACCGGAAGGATTATAAACCATGCTGCTATAAAGACAAATTTTTGCTATTCACAATAGCAAAGACTTGGAACCAACCCAAATATCCATTAATGATATACTGGATTAAGAAAATGTGGCACATGTACATCACAGAATACTATGCAGCCATAAAAAAGATGAGTTTATATTATTTCCAGGGACGTGGATGAAGCTGGAAACCACTATTCTCAGCAAACTATCACAAGGACAGAAAACCAAACACCACATGTTCTCATGCATAGGTGGGAATCAAGCAATGAGATCACTTGGACACAGGGCAGGGAACATCACACACCAGGGCTTGTCGGTGGGTAGGGGGCTGGGGGAGGGATAGCATTAGGAGAAATACCTAATGTAAATGATGAGTTTATAAGGGCAGCAAACCAACATGGCACATGTATACCTATGTATCAAACCTACACGTTGTGCACATGTACCCTATAACTTAAAGTATAATAAAAAAACACAAATAAATAAATATAATAATAGTTAAAAAAAGAAAAACAGGAATTTGAACTGCATGGGTCCACTTATATCAGATTTTCTTCTGCTTCAGCCACAGTTGATACAGCAAGACCAAGCCCTCCTCTTCCTTCTCTGTCTCAGACTATTCAATGTGAAGATGATGAGGGTGAAGACCTTTATGATGATCCACTTCTATTTAATGAATAGTAAATATATTTTCTCTTATGATTTTCTTAATAACATTTTCTGTTCTCTGGATTACTTTATTGTAAGAGTGCAGTATACAATACGTAATACAAAATATGTTAATCGACTATGTTATCAGTAAGGCTTCCGATTATCAGCAGGGCAGTAGTAGTTAAGTTTTGGGGGAGTCAAAAGTTATCAACAGCTTTTCAACTGTGTGTGGAGGCTTTCAGTGCCCCTCACCACTACATTGTTCAAGGGTCCACTGAAATTTGATAACTACTTGAAAACTTTTTAGGGCCGGATACTACTTGAAAACCTTTCTTCTAGTAGCCTTAACTAGTTAAGACCATTTTAAACGGCTTTTTAAGAACTACACTTCTATCTGACTCTAAAGAAAATCCACATTTAGTTCAGGTGCCAAATAAAATCTACCTGAGACCAAAGGATTTGCAAGATACCAAAACTAAAACCAAACCTAATTAAGCAAACTAAAAATATTAGGCTACTTTAGTTTACATGCAAAAACCAGAGGCCTTATCTAACTCTGCTAGTAAAGAAATTGAGAAATTAAATCTACGCTTGAAAGTACTGAGTTGACTTAGATAAGGCAGCTAAAATGGAAGGAAAGACAAGTCTTAACAAAATATTCAATTCAGAATTGGGAGTTAGTGTTCCCAG
Organism: Mandrillus leucophaeus; assembly: GCF_000951045.1. Lineage (NCBI taxonomy): Eukaryota > Metazoa > Chordata > Mammalia > Primates > Cercopithecidae > Mandrillus > Mandrillus leucophaeus. The sequence continues at coordinate 1,518,055 of NW_012104921.1, read as the reverse complement.
TGACCTTGTATTGTGGAAAAGCATATAAGTGTCAAAGTTTCTTAGACAATGTGACCACAATAGTAGCTTAGACCGCTTATCTCTTTATGCTTGTGCCATCAAGCTCTGCCAATATATGGGATATTTAGAAGAAACTCAACTTGCATAAGTAGATTCAGCAAAGTGCAACTGGAATCTTGACTTCTTAATAAACTTGACTGGTAAACACAAATGTATGTAGAAATCTTCTACGAGCCCTTCACAAATATTAGCACCCTGTGCCTGGAATTCACACGTATTTCACCACTGGTCTGCTCTTGCTCTTTCTGCCTTTCTCAGACTGTCTTTCTTCTCATGGCTTCTTTCATTCATCCAGATTTACAACCTGTTCTAAATGAGTCTGTTTGGCTTTGACTTGAACCTCAATTCCAGGTCACAGCTTGCCCATTTTCTCATGGACAAGAATCTCTGATACAGATAGCAGACACAATGACCCCTGAATCTCGCCTGAAGCTCTGTAGGAATTCTCTCCCCTCCTATCAGGAAAGAAAAATCATTCCTATAGCTCAACTTCCATGAGGTCAATGGAAATTACCATTTTAAAAGTGATCTATAGATCAATAAATATTTATCATTATTTCAGTTTCTCCACGGAGGTACATAAAGAAAAACTTCCTAATGAGTTTGAAATATAAAGCAGCTGCTAACTTTGATATGGAACTTATTAGCTGATAGAGAATTACCAAAAGAATACAATTTCCCTGAAAGCTGGTAATGAATATATATATGTCTCAGAATTGTCCTTTAATTTCTGGCTACATAGCAAAAATAAAACTTTTATTTGATTTTATTTAGCTCTGTGAAAGTGCATTCTCTTTCATGAAACCACAAATTCAAGAGTGGGAGCTACCACTAGTGATGCAAATTTGGAATCAGTATTGATATATGTTGATTAAAAATATCCCACAGGTGTTGAAATGAAACTTATTAAGTAGCACTACTGTCATTGATTTGCTGAAAAATGATCAATGACTATTAATATGCTTTTAATGGTATACTTTTATATGTAAATTGATTAAAACTTTATAATTAATTTTAAATTACTTTCAAACTAGAGATTTTACTATAGAATAGGCTATACCTTGTATTTTTATAAATTTCAATATTCATATAACATGAGTACCTACAATGTCTGATTGAAAGGCCCATTACTGAAAAATCTTAATGCAATGGCCTAGAAGACAAACTGTCTGTACAAGGAAAAAGAAAGAATTACTATGAACATTAGATTGTAACAACTTGCACATAGTTCTGTTTATGTGACCATTTCTCATTGATAAATATAGATGAACACATAGAGACAGAACCTATAGACTCACTGCCCTGCACATCACAAATGGCCTTCACTACAGAAATATATTCAGCAAGTTACTCCAAGACCAGAAGCAAATAATCTATGGAGAAAATAAAAACATACGCTGTTGCAATAAATTTTTTGCATCTGAATATATTTCATGCATAACATGTGTTTTTCTCTCTAATTCCTTAAATGACTTGGAACCTGGATATGCTCCTATTAGGATCAATAGACCACTATATTCTACTATTTTCTTTCTGTATTCTGCAAATAACTAGACCTGAGGAAACTACACAGGTATGATAAAGAACAATTAGAGATTCAAAAACGAATGTATACAATTCGAATTAGTAATTAAACTGGGAGAGGTACATTACTAACACTGGGAAAATCTAAAGCATATATACCTGTGAGAACAATTAACATTTTTCTTATATTTGAAAGCATGATATAGGGAGATAGGGTTAAAATGAACTTCAACTTTAGTTGTAATTTTTCAGAAATTGAAGACTTAAGGTTGCCATTGCTTTTGTGTTTAATTTACCTACTGTCATGCCCTTAAGTCCTTCACCAAATATATAGGCAGAAAGAAAAAACAACCATACAAATCAACAAAATGTTTTAATCGAATAAGGAAAATGTAGCATTCATGAAGATGTAAGGGTTGAGGGAGAGGGTGGCATGAATATGCTGACTTCCACATTATTTCATGACCCCATGAATTCTTCTCAGGGGTAAAGCAAATGTTTTCAGAAACGCAGTAAATACCAACATGTTAGCAGATGATATTACTTACACACTCTATGAAGCATAAGTCTTGTTTCTATTTTGTTCTACAGTATAAAAAGAGAAAGTCTGTCAGGAAAGAAACTAAAAATGAAGAAAATATGAGTCTTGTCTAACTGAAAAGCCTACCAGTATCAGGTCCCAACATTCATCATATTTAAAATTCCAATTATAAATCCCTCAATTCGAACCTATCTTTTTAGCATACTTTTTAGATAATTTTTGTCTTACTTTTTAGTTTGAGTGGACTATGATCAGCTATCTCTAAGGCCAATTCTAATATCCTGTTAATTGTTTTTTTAAAGTGCATGCTTCTCTTGTCTTCCTGAGCCACGTTTTCTACAGTGATCTGGCTTTAAGGGAAGGCAGTACATGAGAGGACACCCTTTGGTCTTGTCTTCCCTGGACTCCTCAGGACACCAGAGTCCAGGGTGGATTTGTAGTCCATTCCTGGTACTGTGTGCCACTGTCCTCAGGTGTTAGGCTCTTGGTTTTCCTGGCTTTGCCCTTAATTTCAGATAAACCATCATTGTTAAATAGATGTTTCTGGACATTCTAAGTTTTGGATTCTGTACAAGACGGTAGCCAAATAAATAATTTGTACATTGCTTGAGTTCGGGTATTTCTGTGGTTGGATAGTTTGGAAATTTAAGAATGTCATTTGAGCAATATTTTGAAATTGAAACGAGAAAAGGACTTCAAAGCACCAATGTAAGTGTTCTACTTTTCTAAGAAAATGGTTTGTAATTTAGGATTTGCTCTTAAGTGTAGATGAGAATTGCTAGCTTACCTGAACCAGCTGCTACCACTTTGTTTTATGCTCATAATAATGAAGTGAGAATTTTAGCAAGTGAAAACTGTCGTTTAAAATCTAAGAACTGAAAGCATCTGTCCAACAGTGTATTCAGGGCCAAACCTAATGGTTTACAAAACAGATGATGAGTGTGTACATGTTATGAATTGCTGCCGTATGATGCCTTCCTAGGTTTTGTATACAAAGTGGGGAAAGTTTTCATTCTACTGTGTGACTCATCAATACAACAGATGAGATGTTTGATAGAAACATTGCTGTCATTTCTAATGAATTCATAAGCTATTGTTCAATTCTCTTTTATGCTACAAGCCCAGCTGAGAGCCCAAGAGTTTGTGTTTAATCAGACACAGTACATGTCTATCTTTCACTAAACATCAGGATGATGACCAATATAATTTTTCAGAAAAACTAATTTCTTAAGTTTGTCAAGTACGATTTAAGGAGACCCAGTTTAACTCCTTAGAAGAGCCAATTTTTATATAAACTTTTTTACACTTTCTATTCATTATTCAGTATAGTTTGATTTCCCTTTGAGTACAATCAAATAGGTTTAATGTAGTCCCCAAACTGACAAGAAGCTATTGTTGATAGCATGAGTGAAAGCAGAAAGATTGGTTATAGAAAGAAAACATAAGTGGTGTTTGAATTGAACTTTGAGGCTGAAAGAGAAAGAATTTAGAGAACAAGTGCCAGTATTAATACCTTCCAAGGAAGGCAGCTTTAATTTGCATTTAGGTACCAGTCAGGGATGAGAATTGCTAACTTGTCTGAAGCAGCAGATATAATCATATTTTATACCAAGGGTGACACAAAATATCAGGTTTTTCTCCTAATTGATTGAAAGTGCAGTCATGTCTCTTTATGATCTTCTTTCTTTTTTTCTCTCTCTATGGATTTTCTTCTCATTAGGATCTAACTGAAGAACTTTGTTTTTCAGGGTCAAGCCACTGAACTGACTGTGCACACATTCTTGGCTTAGTTAGCTGCAAAGTACCTAGAGGTTGCAGTTAGTAACAAATTCAGCTTCTGCAGAATCATGCAAAGGGGAGTGTCTCTTACTTTCATTATTTTTTTTTTTCTTTGGAAAAAAATGGCTTCATTATCTGGGAACAGAAAATAAACTTTGAAGTCGATCTTCTTTGGTGGTTTAATGTCTAACAAGATTATAGAGAATCTTGTTTTAAAAATATGGTCCAACAGCAGGAATTTGAAAGCACATTCAATTTCCATTCCTTTTTTTAAAAAATTTCTTTGTTTTTTCCCATTGATTTCTCTATTGAAAAAGGAAGACAAAAGGGGACTGAATTCATTTAGGATGAATCTATGTATCTTATCTATCTAGATCTTACATATGGCATTTTCTTTAGCTAGTTGCTTTAATGATTTAGATTTCTGATTTAGAACAATTCATATTTTATAGATACTTGATTAAAAATACAAAAAATATAAATACATACTACAATAGATGACATAATAAGTGAAACTTGCAGAATGGGATAACCTTGTGTGTTTAAATTTCTTATAACCAAAAATATTTCTGATGTTAGTACTTGTAAATTATGGTTATTGGTTTCTGGAATCAATGTGATAACCTAAGACTACATGGAATCTACCTGTCTCCAAATTTCTCAATGAGGTAGCTCAAACAATGCCTAGAGCCACATGCTAAATACGTGTCTCTTCCACCACAGATAAGTATAGAGGGATCCTATCAATGGGTTGAGCCAGATGAGAATTTACTCCTATCCACTAAAGTACCACTGCCCCACTTCTATCCAGTAGGTTTGATAAAAAGTCTACCTGCAACCATGGATCTGTCTACAGCACCCATAAGAAAACCATCCGGTAAACCATCAGCCCATGTTTTAGGGCAAGCAGCTTCTGTCTGGTACAATCATTGAAGAAACTGGTAAAGAAAAAAGAGAAAAAACAAATGCATAAGTTAAACTCCACATTATGGGGATTAAAACTAGAGAAAAATGGGGCGTATAAGTTTGTACTAATAAATGCAAAATTCAAAAAACTTTTCTAAAATATAGATTCAACTTGTAAAAAGTAAGTGCTATAAGAACCACAAGTAAATATGGGAGAACATTTTTATGTCTCAGGGCGGTAAATGTCTTTACGAGCATAACTCTAAATTCAGAAGCAGTAACAGAAAAAATTTACAATAAACTACTTTTAAAAAGCAAAAGCTTCTCCATGTGAAAACATGCAAAAGTCAAGAACAAGCAAACAGCAAACTGGTGAATTCTTTTTGTAGCACACATAAGGCTCAAAATATTAATTTCCTTATTATATGAACTGTCCTTATTAATCAATAAGAAAAATATTAACAACCCAGTATAACAATGGGCAAATTACATATACAGAGAACTCACAAATAAATGACTAATAAACAAATGGAAAGATGTTCCAGACTGTTAAAAATCAATGAATAAAAAAAAAACAAAAACAAAACAAAAAAAAAAACTATGAGTGATCAGTACTTCCCCAGGCAGATTGAGAAAGAATTAAACGATAAATAGTATCAATATTGGAGAGGATATGGGGAAACAAGCACTCTTATACCCAGTACACATTAGTATAAATTGGCCCACCTCTTCTGGTGAGCAACTATATAATGATTCAAATATTTAAGTAGGCACACTTTGACTTAAAACCACAAATTCTAGAAATTTATTATAAAGAAATAATCAAGTTAAAAAGATATTTACTGTAGCATTGTTTATTAATAGTAAAAATTAGAAACATCTTAAGTATCTCTTGATAGGGTTTGCTTATATATATATACACACACACACTATATATAGAGTATATACATATATATAGAGTATACACATCTATGTACACAATTTGTAAAAAATGAATTTGAGTTATATAGATGGATAATGATAAAGGACCAATCCAGACTGCTGCCTATTTTTTGTTAATTAAGTTCAGTTGAACTCCTGCCACACCTATTCATTGACTCATTGGGTATGGCTGCTTTTGTGCTCAAAGGTAGAAATGAGTAGTTATGATGGGGACACAAAGTCTGTAATATATATCTGGCTCTTCACAGAAAGTTCCCAACTCCTCTTCTACTGATACAGTTTACATTGTTATTACATAGCAAAAACAAAAACAAACTATTTTTAAACAAATATATATATGATATCTCATTTTATTGTACTTTGTTTCATTGTGCATCACAGACATTGTGTTTTTTACAAATTGAAAGTTTGTGGCAATTCTGCATTAAGGCTATTGGTGCTACTCAACTCATGTCTCTGTGTCACATTTTGGTAATTGTTGCAATATTTCAAACTTTTTGAATATTATTATATATGTTATGGTGATTTGTCATCAGTGACCTTTGATGTTGTTATTGTAAAATGAATTTAATAAATGCTGTGTGTGTTCTGACTGCTCCACCAATCATTCCCCGACTTTCTCCCTCTCCTCGGGCCTCCCCATTCCCTGAGACACAGTATTAAAATTAGGCCAATTTAACAACCCTACAATGGCCTGTAGGCCTTCCAGTGGAAAGAGGAGGTGCACATCTCTTACTTTAAATCAAAACCTGAAATCAGTTAAGCTTAGTGAGGGAGGCATGTTGAAAGCCAAGATAGGCTGAAAGCCAGGCTTCTTGCTCCAAACAGTTATCCAAGATGTAAATGCAAAGAAAAAAATTCCTGAAGGAAATGAAAAGTGCTACTCCAGTGAACAGATATATGATAACGAAGCAAAACAGCCTTATTGCTGATAGGGAGAAAGTTTTCGTGGTCTAGATAGAAGATCAAACCAGCCACAACATCCCCTTAAGCCAAAGCCTAATCCAGAGCAAGGCCCCAGCTCTCTTTAATTCTATGAAGACTGAGAGAAGTGAGAAAGCTGCAGAAGAAAAGTTGAAAGCTAGCAGAGGTTGGCTCATGAGGTTTAAGGAAAGATGCCATCTCTATAACATAAAAGTGGAAGGTCAAGCAGTTAAGGGCTAATGCAGAAGCTGCAGCAAGTTACCCAGAAGATCTAGCTACTATCATTGATGAAGGTGGTTCACTAAACAACAGATTTTCAATGTAGATTTTAAAAACCTTCTATTGGAAGGAGATGCCATCTAGAACTTTTATAGCTAGAGAGAAGTCAATACCTGGCTTCAAAGCTTCAAAGGACAGTCTAACTCTCTTGTTTGGGGCTAATGCAGCTGGTGACTTTTAGGTGAAGCCAATGCTCATTGACTATTCTGAAAAACTGAGGGCCCTTAAGAATTATGTTAAATCAATTCAGCCTGAGCTCTATAAATGGAATAACAAGGTCTGAGTGACATCACATCTCTTTACAGGATATTTTACTGAATAGCTTAAGCCCACTGTTGAGACCTACTGCTCAGAAGAAAAGGTTCCTTTCAAAATATTACTGCTCAGTGAAAATGCACCTGGTCGTGGAAGAGCTCTGATAGAGATATACAAAAAGATTAATGTTGTTTTCATGCCTACTAACACAACATGTATTCTGCATTCAAGGAATTATTTCAACTTTCAAGTCTTACTTAAGAAATACATTTCTGTAATCCTAGCACTTTGGGAGGCCAAGGCAGGTGGATCATGAGGTCAGTAAATCGAGACCATCCTGGCTAACACGGTGAAACCCCGTCTCTATTAAAAAATATAAAAAATTATAGCTGGGCGTGGTGGCGGGCGTCTGTAGTCCCAGCTACTCAGGAGGCTGAGTCAGGAGAATGGTGTGAACCTGGGAGGTGGAGCTTGCAGTGAGCCAAGATCGCGCCACTGCACTCCAGCCTGGATGACAGAGCGAGACTCCATCTCAAAAAAAAAAAAAAAAGAAAAGAAAAGAAATACATTTCATAAGCCTATAACTGCCATAGACAGTGATTCCTCTGATGGATCTGGGAAAATACAATTAAAAACCTTCTGGAAAGGATTCACCATTCCAGATGCCACCAAAACCATTCAGGATTCATAGGAGAAGGTCAAAATATCAACATTAACATGAGTTTGAAAGTTGATTCCAAGCCTCGTGGATGACCTGAAGGGGTTGGAGACTTCAGTGGAGGAAGTAACTGCAGATGTAGTGGACACAGAAAGAGAACTAGAATTACAAGTAGAACCTGAAGATGGAATTGAATTGCTGCAATCTCAAAATAACACTTGAATGAATGAGGAGTTGCTTCTTGTGGATGAGCAAAAGAAGTAGCTTCTTAAGATGGAATCTACTCTTGGGAAAGATGTTATGTACAATGTTGAAATGACATCAAAGAATTTAGAATATTCTATTAACTTAGTTGATAAAGCAGCATCAGGGTTTGAGAGGATTTACTCAACTCTTGAAAGAAGTTCTACTGTGGGTAAAATGCTATCAAATAGCATTTCATACAACAGAAAAATCTTTTTTTTTTCTTTTTTTCTTCTTTTGGAGACAGAGTCTCCCTCTGTCACCCAGGCTGGAGTGCAGTGGCGTGGTCTTGGCTCACTGCAACCTCCAGCTCCTGGGTTCAAGCAATTCTCCTGCCTCAGCCTCCCAAGTAGCTGAGGTTACAGGGGCATGCCGTCACACTTGGCTAATTTTTTTTTTTTTTTGTATTTTAGTAGAGACAGAGTTTCACTGTGTTGCCCAGGCTGGTCTCGAACTCCTGAGCTCAGGCAATCCACCTGCCTGGGCCTCCCAAAGTGCTAGGATTACAGGCATGCACCACCACGCCTGGCCAAAAACTCTTTCATGAAAGGATGAGTCAATCAATGAAGCAAATTTAATCCTTTAAAAAAATGCCACAGCCATCCCACCCTTCAGCAACCACCACCAGGATCAGACAGCAACCAGTCAATGCTGAGGCAAGACCGTCTACCAGCAAGATTACGACTCACCAAGGGCTCAGATGATTATCATTCATTTTTTAGCAATAAAGTGTTTTTCAATTAAAGCATGTACATTATTTTTTAGACATAATGCTATTACAAACTTAGTTGACTGCCATATAGTATAAACATAACTTTTACATGCAATGGGAAACACAAAACATATGTTATTCACTTTATTGTAATATTTGCTTTATTGCAGTGGTCTGGAACCCAACCCCCAATATCTTGAAGGTATGCCTGTTTACAAATATTCTAGAGATCTTTAATAAAAGCATCATAAGTGAACTTACCTGAATCTGTCTTGGATGTTTAAATACTCTGAAATACGTTTGGGTCACTGATCTGAACATACATTTTCAATACAGATATCACCATATGAATGCAAACATATACTGCAGTGCAGAGATAGGTTTGGTATATACGTATACTGCAGTGCAGAGATATGTATTTGGTATACATGATAAAGCGGAATCTAAACTCAATTAATAAGTGAGAAGATTTTATTTTGTTGCATTTCCTCTATAGAAAGGTTTTATATACTTTGCTTCTTTCTCTTAAAATTTAAATGGAAGAAAATAAAAAAAATTTGGATTAATACATTAAGAACATGTTGTTAAATATGTATGCCAGAATGTATAATACAACATCTAATCTGAAAATGGACATACTCTTCTAGTTAATTTTCTATTCAAGCTGTTCTATTAAAATAATTAATCTTTCTTAAGTATAGTAAAATCTTAAAATGAAATTCATAGACATGCTGATATGTGTGACTGAATCATCACCTAATTGAATGCAATAACTTTTTATTATAATTGACAAGATTGGAAGTACTGCAATTTTATTATAACACATTTTTATTATAATCCTTTCTGTTGTAGCCAAAACAGTTTCAGAATGGTCGAGTTCAGAAGTAAAAAAAGAAAAATTAATGCAACATCACATTTTTAATCATTCAAGAGCACCTTATTTAGTCACATACAGCCAGTCCCCTCTTGCATATTTTCCCACTTTAGGGTTTTAGAAGGAAAAAGCTGACATTTCTCTCCACAAAGTTTCTTTCCCAGTAGGCTATCACTAATGTCAACAAAAGCAGCAGGAGTTCCTCTGAAGATTTGGAAAGAGCAGTTGAATAGGCAAGAATGACCCCTGTTTGCTTTGAGTAAAATGAAGTGTTTACCTTTATATCCAACAGTTCCAGAGAATTTCCTGGAGGAAAATTATGCTTTAAATCAGTACTCTTCAAATGCTGTCCCTTAGGACACTAGAGTCCTTCAAGCATATATCTATGAGTTTTATATCAAATTCTGATGCACTGGAGAACACCAAACCCCTTTGTTTGGGCCCCTCCTTCATTTTTGTGCAGACTTTAAAATAAAACTCCTCCTTCCCCCCACCAACCCTGCACATACTTGAGTATTAGAAATATGTCATCACTTGGGAGAATTATATTTCTGCATTGCTTTTTAAAATTTAAATCCAGATTGACGTGTATGTTGATTTCTATAAAATTTAGGGAGTGCTCATTGGTCACAAAGACACTACGCATGCTAACTAGAAGTTTTCTGCATGCACCTGTCCATTCTTTATAGTTTTCCTGCATTCTTCTGGGTATCATCTTTCATGTTGACTGTTAGAAGTTGTTAAAGCAGTGACCAAGTGTTATACTGAGGCCTTAAGTTGTTTATAGGTCTCCGTCAGAGCTCTGAGCTCCAAACAAGATGCTCAGGTGAGCAACAGTCATTTGAGCAGTAACAAATTCATCACATACTACATTGTCATATTGGTAGCTTGGTACGGATTAGGAATTCTGAGCACCTTCAGTCATACATTTATATTCAGAATAGGAACGTCAATCACTTGTAATGATTTAACTATGAATAAAAAATTCTCTTCTTGTTTCAAGTTCCTGGATTAGTTTAATTGAAGAGCAAATAGAGGGGACAAGGTAAGCAGCTAAAAATTGCCATTTTCAAATACTTATTTGTATGAAATAGAATTTTCTCAATATTGTTCAATCTTCCCAAAATCTTTCCTGATCTATTCCCCTAATGGCCCCCACTGAAGTTGGACACCTTTTCCTAACCCTATTTTTCTGAATTCTGAACATATTTTCACTATGATAAAAGGAATGTGGCCTTTGGAATGACATTAACCTGTCTAATCCCCACTACCTGGCCTTAAGACCTTTGGTTAATTATTTATCTATCTTTTCAGAACCTCAGTTTCCCTAACAGCAAACCAATGCAGATGTGAAAACTGAATGAGATTATTATATACGTAGTATAGCACAAAAAATGTTATCTTTTTCTTTTATGAAATATATAAAATTTCCTATACTTTGGGAGAATCTTTTCTTCTGCCCTGTTAAATTATAAGCTCCTTGATAACAAAGAATATTCAACCATGTACCAGTTTTCAAAAAGTAGGCACCCAATGTTATTTATTGAAATAAAATATAATAAATGGATTATGGTAGTAAAGGTCAATGTGATTGCTTATTTAATTAATTAATTTACTTACTTTCGAGGCAGAGTCTCACTCTGTTGTCTAGGCTGGAGTGCAGTGGCTGGATCAATGCTTGCTGCAGCCTCAACCTCCAGGGCTCAAGCAATCCTCTCACTTCAGCCTCCCAAGTATCTGAAACTACTGACGCATGCCACCATGTTCCACTTTTTTTTTTTTTTCCGTAGAGATGAGCTTTCACCATATTGCCCAGGCTGATCTCGAATTCCTGAGTTCAAGCAATCCTCCAGCTTCCACCTCACAAAGTGGTGGGATTATAGATGTAAGCCATCACACCGAGCATGGTAGTTTAATAGGTAGGTTTCTTGCAATAATAAAGTAACCCTCATAGTCTGCATTGTAGTTTTCTTCCCAAAAATTGAAAATAAAACAACTTGGACTTCTCACACTTCATAACACATATGGGGAAGGGTGATAAATAATAATAGACTATAACTCTTAGGGAAAATATTCAATTTTTACATATCAGCAACTCTCATTTCATAGGAATAATAATCATGATTTGCCATAAAGTATTGACTGGGTACAGTGGCTCATGCCTGTAATCCCAGAGCTTTCTAAAAGCTGAGGCAGGAGGATTGCTTGAGGCCAAGAATTGAGATCAGCCTGGGAAACATAATGAGACCTCATCTCTATGAAAAAAAAAAATGTTTTTAATTAGCTGGGCAAGGTAGGAAAATCATTTGAGCCCGGGAATTTGAGGCTGCAGTAAGCTATGATTGTGCTGCTGCATTCCAGTCTGGGAGACAGAGCAAGACATTGTTTCAGAAAAAAAAAAAGAAAATAAATTTTACAAGACAGTAAGTGCTTGGAAGAACTACAACAAAAACCACACTTATCTGAGAACCAGTCAGTATTCTCAATAGCATTGTGTATTAAAATATAAATAAAAGTAGTATTTTATTTTCTCTCAAACTAGAAAACCATTGCAGGATTGTGAGAATTCCTGATGGATTAAAACTTGTGTATGAATAAAAAACAGAAGTAAACTTAGTGTCTAATATTTCTTTGTTCATTGTACTATTTTCCCAATATAGCAAGTTTAAAATTTGTGAAGCATGTTAAAAAAGGCAAAAAAGTAACACTTATGATAGGTACCTCAACTACAGTTACATATATTATTTAACTCAGTTTTTTAAAAAGGAGAATGAGGAAATAGATTATTTTAAGGTCTTACAGTTTATTTCAAACTCAGAGCAGATATAAAACACAGGTCATAGAATGTGAAACACCTGGTTTCCTGACTGTTCAAAGTTAAGTTGGGAAACTTCTACAGCAGAGAGACATTGCTCAATAGGCTACGCTCATCCCTGTGCTTGTGAGAGACATAAAATGTCGCTAAGAATCAAGACATGATAATACTAGTGCCTTTTAGGAAAAGTTGTGTTTTCTGAAGCCTGTAATGCAGGAGAAAATAAACGGCACTTAAAACATCCCCCTGCCCTCCAGAAGTTTATATGTTAAAGAACAACTGCATAAGAAGGTTTCTATTAAATTATTTTTTATCAACAATCATTTCATGTTCTTTTAACTAAACTAATCATAATCATTTGGGGAAGTATTCATAGGAAAGAGCATTAAAAAATGAAAAATAAATGATTCTGATACATGGGTTCCCTTTGTACTGAACAGCTGAACAGGAGTGGATTGGAAGCAAACTGAAAATAGGACAAGAAGGTGTTAGGTTCTGGATGGTGCTAGAAATTCATGTAGAGCCATGTAGAGCAGCTCTAAACAGAGTGGTGGAGCCCAGGGTACCTGCCCCACTTCAAGTGTTCTTAGCTTCTTCCTCATTTTAAAAGTTTAAAACACCTTAGGTCATATATGAAATGTGGCTGGTTTTGTGCAATATAAGGTCATGTGCCCATGTACCATAATACATTAGAAGTTGAAATTCAAGATAAAATAAATAAATAAAGGAGTGATGGTTGGTCATGAAGAATATGGGTAAAATAGTGACTTTAAAAAAAATACAACTAACATCATGGCCATAATATCATCACTGTAGCATTTCACAGTTTTTGAGCACAAATGATTCACTTAAATCAAACATACAAAGTTGTAAAAACTGGAGAGATATGTGTATGTATAAATACATTTATATATTTTATATTATATATATTTTATTACATATGTGTATATGTGTGTATATATACATGTATGTGGATATACATATAATTCTCATCATACAAACACACACACACACAGACACCTACACATCTATGTACCTGGAATCTTTCACCATTCTAGTTGTATTGGTAAAGATGGACATAGAGAGGTTAGAGAAAAGAGGAAAGAAAGAGAATTGAAACATACTGTAAATAAATAGTCTTGTTTATAGCAATTCCTTAACATTTGTTTTACAACAGTTGTTTTCATGTTCAGCCCACACCAGCTGTTCCCCAAACATAAGAGTTTTCAAAACTAATATGCTTTGCACCAACAATTCTCCATAAAATGTTTAATTCATTGTAATCTTTGTCTTATTACTGCTCTTGTTCTAACTACATCCAGCCCATCCCAAATCTCAATAGATTTTTTTGGGAAGTAGACATTTGTGGAATGGAAAAAATGGTTTGCATATTTCAAAACTATAAGGTTGCTGATAAACAAGATTCATTTAAAAAGTATGTATGTATGAGGACTGTGTTTGGCCTTTAAATGCCATTGTGAACGGTTGAGCTAGATGCATTATTAATAAATGTCATCTTTTCAAGTGAGTTCAGTATTAATATTGATATAGACTTTCCTCCTGTTCTTAATTTTGCATCTCAATAAAGATATGAATGTTGGCAAGCACTGTTATTGACAATTGATAAAATTATGCAAACACAATGTTTTTGTACCTTTTGAGTAAATACTGCATGCTAATGAATTTCAAAGTGTTTTATGTGTTCCTGTAGGAGCTGAATTTGTGTAGGTGGACTGCACCATAGATGTGCTTTTCTAAGCCTATTACACTTATCTCAGCAGAGCTGTTGTTTCCCTCCTAATAAGCAATTTGATAATTTTATCATGAGCTCTGAGGCCCTCCAAAGATCATTTATATAATGACATCTTGTGGAAGCAAGCCTCTCTAGAACTTTCTGAAGGTAATAATTATTTCATATATTTGTTCTGTAGCCACAGTGTTGTTTTCAAAAAGCTTCATGCTAATTTTCAGTCTATACTTGATGCCACAGGATTGTTCTTCAGTTGTAATAAAATAGTTTGGGCTATTTTATTACATGCATGCATTTTGAATTAGGTTTTTAAGATATCCAACTCTCAAAGGAAAACATTTATCTAGCTAATGATTCTTTTATATTCCTGTCCTTAAAGTTTAGGAGATAATTCAAGGAATTAGTATATCAATGCACAGAACAAAATCCAAATATAGGGGAAGTAGAAAAAAGGTAAGAGTAGCTTATAAATACCCAATTGAGGTCTTTCTATATGTACACATGAAATCTAGAATGGTTTCTCATCTTAAAGAAATGCATCAATCTATATTACTTGAATGTTCACCAAATTTAAGAATTATGCCCTAGCGAGGGATATTCTGAAGAAAAAAAATCTGAAAGAAGAAAAAGGAAACTCTGAATACATTCATGGCATTAATTAGCTTAGTAGTAGTATTAATTAGTTTACTCTTAAAAACAGTAATCTTACTCTGGTAAGTTTGCCTCAAGATAAAATATAACTTGTTATACATAAAGATTCTTCCTAGGAAAAGTCAATTAAAAATAGACTTTTAAAATGTATTTTTATTTTTTATTTTATTTCTTCTGGAGACAGGGTGTTACTCTGTTGCCCAGGCTGGACTCAAACCCCTGGGTTCAAGTGATCCTCCTGCCTCAGCCTCCTGAGTGGCTGAGACTGTAGGCACACACCACCACATTTGGTTCCCAGAGTTACACTTTATTTTATTTATTTCATTTATTTGAGACAGAGTCTCAGTCTGTCGCCCAGGTTGTAGTGCAGTGATGCCATCTCGGCTCACTGCAACCTCTCCCCCCTGGGTTACAGAGATTCTCCTGGCTCAGCCTCCCAAGTGGCTAGGATTATGGGTGCACAGCACCTCGCCCAGATGATTTTTGTATTTTTAGTAGAGATGGGGTTTCACCATGTTGGCCAGGCTGGTCTCGAACTCCTGACCTCAAATGATCCTCCTGCCTTGGCTTGCCAAGTGCTGGGATTACAGGTGTGAGCCACCATGCCCAGGCAGAGAGTTATATTTTAAAGCAAAATTAGGAGACTACCATATCTGTGGTCTCTAATCTTTATAAGTGAAAAAACATTTGTATACCTCCAATATATTTATATGTAATATATATGAAACATACATGTACACTACATATTCAAAAATATTATGTATGTCAGAACACATAAACAAACTAGGAAACTTAAAAGACTAAGATAAAAGTAAACATAGATATTTGCCTTGTCAGTCTATAAGGAGTACACTCTACTTTGGAGAACACTGCTCCATAATATTAGCAAACACCCATTGTGCCAGGTTGCATCCTAAGAATTCTAGATATATTAACTCATTTAATCCTCATAACAGTCCTAAAGGGGGACGTGATTATTATGTTCATTTTACAAATGAAGGAGTTGAAGGTTGGAGGTATTCAGTGATTTGCTTAAGATCACACAACTAGGAAGTGGTATAGCTGGGATAGAAACCCAGAAAGTATAACGCAGAGTCAGGGCACTCAACCTCCATGCTGCACAGAGAAATGCAATTGATTAGCCACACTCCACACTTCACTCATAACCTCTCAACCCTTTGCTCATCTCACTTCACCGCCTCCTGGACCTGTTACCTTTCACGAAATTGCACTAAAACCCAATAAAATATCTCTTTAAAATTGAAAACAAGTTATGAAAAGACAGGAGATTACATGTACTTTTTATAATAGAAGATTATATCCTTTTCTTTACCCTGCATCTCCCCAAATGTTCTCAAACTGTCCCTCCCATTGATCTCTTTAGCAGACATCAATAATGCTACAAAAGACCTCCTACTGAGAAGGAGGAAATATTTGACCCATGCAACTTTTTCTGCATTCGTTAATTAGAGGATCTCCATTTTCAGAATAGTAAAGGAGGCAGTATAATTATTTTCTTTGAACTATGTTTTGGGGTCTAGTATAAATACCTAGTTTCCTTACTTAAAACAAAGAAAAAAGAGGACTTCTTAATATATATCCCTAGTTTCATTACTTAAAGAAAAAAAGAGGACTTCTTAATTGTTCATAGGTGACATTGTAAGACACAACCCCAAAAAAGTAAAATTATTTTGAATATGGTGTCTCCTATAATCTGACAATGGTCTAAGCTGTATTTTTATGAGTAATTCTTATTTCATAAGCAGATATATGACTAACTGTTCACACTCATTAATGAAAGTATAAATGAGACTACTTAGGGATATCTTACAAGACAATATAAAAACAAGTTATAGCCCATTAGAGCAAAAAATCACAAGTCATAATCACAGAGTTAAAATACAGTTAGGGAAAATCTGTCATTGATTCAGATTGTGATTGGCACCTATAGGTGCTCAATAAATAATTAGAGCTGGTACCAAGGTTACATAAAAAGTTAGATGATCCCGATACTCCATCCTAGGATATAACTATCATTAACAACATTTCTTTTTTTGGAAAAAATGGATTACCAGATTCTAATTTGGATTTCAATCAAAGTAACACTGGTGTTCCATGATTATCTTTGAAGAAAGTGATGGCTGCTCAGCAAGAAGAAACTCAGTCTCCAATCCCAGTTTTCCAAAGCCCCGTCCTCCCAGTGACAGCAGCTAGCAACAACCTGAAAAGAGGAAAAAATCTTCCCAAGACCCCCACAGTCAAATTTTGGAAGAAAGATAATTTGGAATCTTTCCCTAAAAAGAAATTTAGTAATTTTTTTGCTATCTTAAGGGGAGGATCTCTGTTCTTAGCATACCATGGCCTTGCTATTCCCAGGCAAGATGATCCAGGATTAGTGTGTAATGACTGTTTGCTATTTCCTATATTATGAATTTTTAAATAACATTTTCCTAGCAGGAAAGACATGTCTTTAAAGGACAAACTCCTATAAAAAAGAGTTACTGCATTTACCTTGAAGCTTGACAGGTAAGTATTTATTTCAAGTAGAACACTTTCAAAGAGAAAAATTTCTAGTTACTTATTCAGCTATTCTATCAATGCTTTTCTCTTCCTTTCTTGAATCAAGGCTTTTCATTATTACTGTGACCATGATTAAAACTGAGAAGTAATAAACTGCATATATTTAAATTAATTAGAGTCTTCAAAGGTTTTCCTCTACCTCTTCTTTTCCATCTCATTTCTCTATGCAAGTTTTATTTTTTCTCAGATGTAGTTACCAAATGCTTTCATTAAATAATTACATTTGTCTGGGACTTCTTTCAAGCTATACCTATACTTGAAAATGTACCTGTCTCTAACCTCTGGTATCTTATTTTTTTAAAACACTCCTGCAATTTCACCTTTACCTTGAATCCTTCCCTAGCTTCAGGACAGAAAGCAAATCTCTACTGGCTTCACATCACAAAAACAAATTGTTTCTAAGTATCAGTCCTTAGATAACTGCTGTTACAGAGTTTGTACCATCTGTAACAAAATGATGGTACAAAATATAAGGTGTACACACATCTCACACACACACACACACACACATTCACACAAACCCCTCTACTGGTATAAAGGTACCCACTAAAACTAGCTTTTTGGGGGAAAGTTTAGCATTTATTCTGAAATTATGTTATTAAACTTTAAAAATATTAAAATATCCTGTTTCTTAGATAATAATGGCAATAGCAAATGAAAGTTTCTTCTTAAAAAATTTGAGTATTTGTGAAAATAAAATTTGGCTAGCCTGAAAATTTGTTTATAAGCAGAGCTTCATTATATTTGATGGTTAAAATTCTGTGGAGAACTTTAGTCTTTGAAATTCAAGTCTGGAAGCCACTGCTCTAAACAACTGACCTGACCCTTCTTTGTTAACCTGTTTGCGAAATAACCCCTTCGTACCTGTTTCTTCATGTTATTTAATTAGACTTACAGGATGTCATCCTATCAACTCCATTTCCTTCACAAGTCATACTGCAGAAGTACAAAAATGAAAATGGATTTATTTGTCTTGTCTCTACAATGCCTAAACTGCATCAGGTATAGACAGATGTCTATGCACTGTCTAATGCTGGTACTAGCACATCTTGTTTTTATTTCAAAATACTTTAGGAAAATGATTTGACTTGATGGAATCATCTCTTTTAATCAATGCATTTCTAAAAAGCAGTAAGGAAACAAATATGGGCAACACTCTGTTCTAAAGCCAAAATTAAGTTGCTAACCAATTAGCAACAATTCAAAAGATGATATGTAAGGGGGTGAACATTTTCTTCATTAATAAACAGTAATGTATTCTCAAGGATTACGGCTAACTACTTCATTGTTTTATTGAAAACCTAGACAAGGCACCTCTGAAGAGCTAAGCACCTGCTAGATTCATTTAATTTGAGTTTGGGTTGGATGCCAAGAATCCTGAATTCCACTTCTATTCCCATCACTAAGCAGTTGTGTGACCTTGGATGAGTTACCTCACCACCCTGAATCTTAATTTTCTTGTTCCTAAAAGACAAGGCATGTTAGATGATTTCCAAAATCTTTTGCCTGAGATCCTGCTTTCAATGAACCCAGAAGAGAGCAAACATTGTTACTCTGCTTTTCTACCTAGAAATAATATCCCCCAAACAACCACAAAAAGGAAAGAAACAACTCCAGATTCTCCAAGTTTATTTGAATAAAAAGAGCTTAGATGTAGAATTATGGTATCAACAATTCTAAACCCTGGTATTGCAGTCTCCTGGAATGACCCTAATCATCTCATTGATTTAAGTATAAATGTTGAAAAAGTTATCAAACTAAAATTTAAATCTCTTTATGAAAATGATGACATATAGTAATTTAAGGAGAAGGATTTTTGCAAGATGAAATAAAACATTGGATGCTGGAACTTTTCAATGCGTTGGAATCACAGTGATTAGACAACTCCTGTAAAAGCAGAACAGTACTACAGTTATGAATATAGTCCCTGGTGACTTACTGCTTGACTCATCCAAAATCGTGCCCTTCCCACTCCAGTTAAAATGTTATCTCCCATCAAAATATGACATCTGAAAACAACATGCCAGTAACTCTAGGCCTTAGGGAACTGCAATGAATATCATTCAAATTAATTCTGACTGACATTTTGGTAAATCACCTCTTGAAGTCAGGAAGGGAACATTTTTAAAGCACTTGAGGAGTGCCAAAATAGAAAGGAGTAAAACCACATTCATCATGCAGGAGGTGAAGTGCCAGGCAAGTCTGAAGCCAAAAAAATGGCAGCCACATCATTTCAATTGAATGAGTGATGAGTCTTCATCAACAAGCGTGTATTGACTCCTGTTATGTAAATGGTATAACAGGTGATCTATATATGGAAAGAGAAATATTTATGTGTACTCATTTATATTTTAGGAAGGCAGTTCAACAATTAAAAGCAAGATTTTGGAATCAGCAAGAACCTCTTCAAACATGGGCTCTGTCACTTACCAGCTGCTGGGCTTTAAGAAAGTAAATTTCCCTAAGATTCAGTTTTCTGAACTGTAAAATACAGATGATAGAAATACATATTCATATGATTGATGGCAGCACTAAATAAAATGATGTCTGTACAGTGCTCAGCACAGCTCAGCATAAATTAATAAATTAATAAAAGTTAGCTGTTGTTTCTATTATATATGTTCAATTAAACCCATTACAAATAGGATTAATTATAAAATAATGACCTAGAATTCTAATTACAATTATATTTATAAATACTAACTCTTCCAGTGTGAGGAAACTAGTATTTACTTTAATGATACAGTTTATAGTAATACTATGTAAGTCACCACGCTGGATGCTTTACATACATATATATGTGTGTGTCTGTGTATATATATGTCAAGATATATATACATACATATATACATACACACATATATATGTGTGTAATTTAATTTTCTTGACACAAAGAAACTAAGGTTGAGAGAGTTTGAACAATTTGACCAAAGGTGATACAGCTAACAGAGTTAGGATTTGTCTTTAGGTCTTTCCTCAAAGCCATAAGCCTAATACTAAACTTGAATTTGGGATATCAAAACTATTACTGAGGCTGCTTTGCTCTCAAATTCATTCTCTTCCTCATCCATCCTGCAGACACTGCTCTAGTGTGGAGATATCTTCATCCCTCATCACCTTAACTGTTATGATAATGACCTAACTGGGCTCATCTCCAGGATTTCCTTGCCCCAATCCATTCTTACTTCCAGCTGGAAGAATAAACTTCTTGCAGTTCAGCCTCATGTGTGCTCCTAGTCCTCAATGTTTCCCATTACTGATAGAATTAAGTACAACACATTAGACTTTCCATCGGTATTCTCAATAGCCAGGTGTTAATCCTTCCTTTCGTCCTTATTTCCCAGTTTAGTGCATTTTGAACACTCTAGTTGACGTGGATTACCCAACATTTCCTGGATAATATCCACTACCTTAGACAACCTAGACAGTGCCCTGCTCTGCTGCCTTCAACAACAACTCCCTATTCACCCTCCCCCTGCCATCCTCCCCGATCTAGCCCCATCAATACCTTATCCATACTCTGGGGTCTCTGCTCAATATTGCTTCATTAATAAAATCTTTTCTGATCTTTCATGATTCTTTGTGATCATTGCAATATTCACAGCTCTTTATTTTTGCTTCGACGGTGGTACTTTTCACCTTTTGATATATACTATCTTAGACTATCATTTTCTTGAAAGTAGAAATTGAGTATTATTTATTAAGCGTTCCAATGAACTGAATATAGTAATAATTATAGACAATACTTACATATGACTTATGTCCAGGCATTTTTCTAAGATCTCTAACACATATCAACTCAACCTAAACAACAAAAATATGAGACAGATGTGGTAGGCAACCTCCAAAATAGTCTACAATGATCCCTGCCTCTTGGTATTCACGTCTGTCTACAATCGTCTTTTCTTGAGTGAGGACTGAACACAATGGCTTATGATATGGCAAAAGTAATGAGATACCACTTTAGAGGTTCAAAGAGACTGAGCCCAGGTGCAGTGACTCTTGCCTGTAATTCCAGCCCTTTGGGAGGCCGAGGTGGGAGGATTGTTTGAACTACTGAGTTCAAGATCAGTCTTGGCAATATAGCAAGACCCTATCTCTACAAATTTTTTTTTTAAATTAGCTGGGTGTGGTGGTGCACACCTATAGTCCCAGCTACTGGGGAGGCTGACATGGGAGAATCGCTTGAGCCCAGGAGTTTGAGGCTGCAATCAGTTATGATTGCACCACTGGACTCCAGGCTGGGCAACAGAATGAGACCCTGTATCAAAAAAGAACAAAACAAAAACACAAAGAGACATCTTGTGCCTTCTCTTTATTTGTTTGCTTGAGGGAAGATAGCTGCCATGTTGTGAGCCATGTCAGGGAGAGAATGGAGAGGACCATGTGGCAAGGAATTTAGATAGGCTTCAGACCAACAGCCAGAGAAGACCTGAGATTGCCATTCAATCGTCCACAAAGAGCTGAATCCTGCTAAAAAGTGTGAGTTTGGAAGCAGATTCTCACTCGGTCAAGCCTTCAGTGGAAATTATGGCCCTTGTTGACACCTGAGGGCAGCCTTACAAGAGACGTGGCAACAGAGGCACCCAGCTAAGCTACACTTGGATTCCTGACTCACAGTTTTGTACAATACAGTAAATTTTATTAGTATTCCTACTTTTCAGATGGGAACATTTAGGGTTATGAACCTAGTAAGTGACAGGAGCAGGATAAAAACCAGGATAGTTGAGTTCCAGAGTCCATGTCGCCCAGGCTGGAGTGCAGTGGTACGATCTTGGCTCACTGCAACCTCCACCTCTCGGGTTCAAGTAAGTCTCCTCAGCCTCCTGAGTAGCTGGGAGCACAGATGTGTGCCACCATGCCTAGCTAATTTTTCTTTTTCTTTTTTTTTTTTGTATTTTTACTAGAGACGGTGTTTCACCGTGTTAGCCAGATGGTCTTGATTTCCTGACCTCGTGATCCGCCCGCCTCGACCCCCCAAAGTGCTGGGATTACAGGCGCAAACCACCGCGCCCGACCAAGCCATTACTCTTAATCACAAAGCTAGGCTGCCTCCCTAATAAATCGGAGTTCTTTCCCTAAAGTGGACCATTGATTATAATATAGCTAATGATGAAGAGCTGGCTGCAAAAGGCTTTGCAGTATCCTAATTCACAATTGTACTAATAGGTTGGTTTGTGTTGATATGAGACAGGCTTGTATTAAATATGTATATATATTTCAATGTGTTTATGTCTAACTTTCTAGGTAAAACTTGAGTCACTTGTGCAGCTTTTTTGAGATGTGTGTAAATGTACACCGAGAAGCTCTGTCTATCTCAGTTTAAATTTAGAACTTAAAACAGTTGGTACTAGGTATGATGAGGCAAAAAGAGGCTTTGGAATGTCACTAATCTGGATTTGTGCCTCTGCACATGACCATCTCTGCCTGTGCAATATTAGTCAAGGTGCATAACCTCTCTGAGCCACGGCTCCCATTGATGTACAATGGGAACACTAACAGTATCTATTTCATAGAGGTATAGGTTTTGATTCTGATGTACTTAAATTGCTTAAGACAGTACCTGGCTGTTTCCTCTTTAAAGTCTTGCTGAAATCCCATGTCTTTAATAAACTCTTTGTTGACCACGGAAGTCAAAAACAGCCGATTCCTGTTCTGAATTTCTCTAGCATTTATCTGTCCTATTCATGTGACATGTAATGATTACATTATCTGTTATAAGGCTAGAAAATATCTTAAAATCTTTATAATATTCAGTAAAATTATTCATTCAAAAATTCTTAATTGGACACCTGGTACAAGACCTGGGCCTTAGTAATGAGGGAGTCCCTAATACAGTGCTCTGAATAAAGAAAATGACCAGTAAATAGTTATTAGAATTATAAATATTTAATATTATATTATTGCACCATCATAGGAAAAAAATTATCAACTCTCTTCTGATGCATTTTGAAAATAATTGTCCTGGTACTGGAGAAGTAGAGGGATGGCTGCACTGACATCCTGAGTCTGTGTCTCAGTGCAGTGCAGGGTCTATATTGAATGCAGCAGTGGTGTCACCCTCACCTACATTCATCTCTGCAGCATATGAGGGAAGTTTGGAACTACGATTTCCAAAAGCTTCTAGCCTTTAGATTTGGCCTGTGAGAGGCACTCCCACAGACTAAAGCTCATCTCCCAGTGGCAATGGCAGGCAGGAAGCTTAGATTATCTGAGGTGCGGCCTGACTTTGACTTCTGAGGATTTCTACTAAGAATCATCCACTATGTGCTACACGCAGCTGAGGTCATGGGCTGCAGCTTCCCTGCAAACCTTATATCACTGAATTTCCTGGCATACTTTCTGAAAGGCCTCCTGACTTCACCCTCTCAGAATTTCCAAAAGTTGCATAATCCCTTAGTTCCATATTCAGTAATTACTAATTTCTAACCAAAATACTTTGATGGCTTTTGCTTTCCTGATTGAACTCGGACTGATATGCCAGGATAAGTTTTGGTGATTCAATGTAACAATAGTGTCATTCACTAAACACAAAATTATTCCCCAACAGAGAATTCTTATTTTTCCCTGGGAGAAAGGACACTTACAGCAATTACAAAAGTTGTAAGTGCCCTTCTAGTATCAGTGAATTATGTTACTATACCTACTTCTAATGAATTTATTATTTATGATTTACAGTAGTCCCTGAAATTCTTACTTTTTTTGTGAATAAAAGCTATGGAAGACTTGAATGTCATAGCAAAATATAATGATACAGATTACAATGAAAATATATATTTATCCCTAATATCACAGCCTGTGGCTCAGGCTCCAGAGCTAGATTGCATGGGTTCAATTTCTAGCTCTTTCACTTACTCAACCACTGTACCTATTTCCTCCTCTGTGAAATGAGAATTAAACCTTGCAGGGTAGTTGAATGGAATAAATGAGTTAATATATGAAAAGTGCTTAAAACAGTATCTGGCACTATAATAAACACTAAATATGTGATTACTACTATTAACCATGCATAACTGTAACCATGTATAATTATAGTAAAAATAACCTGTACTGTTAGTTTTATTATCATTATTATGATTAGTCACAACAGAAGGGAAGACGGCTAGGATCCTGAATCCCCAGATCCTCACCTAAATGCCATCTGCTGCCATCAGTTCCTGATACACATTGCACAAGGGAACTCCAAGCAATTGCACATTTATAACAGTCTCTTATCCTGGCAAACTTGGCAGTACCCATCAGAGGTTTCTTTTTTATCCTCTCCCATAAGCCTAGACTAGAGCAAGAAAACCACCTCTATTCCATAGGCCTTAACTTAGAACGAAGGCTTAAAAGATATATATGCTTAACATTTATTTACCTTGTCTTATATGCCAGACAACATGCTAAATATTCTACATGCATCAAAGCCTCATGACACCTTGGAGACAGATATTATTATTACCTTCCACCTCAATTTTAAAAAAAGATACAAACCTAAGCACAGGAAAGATTGGCGTCTTGCCCAAGGGCACATAGCTGGTAACAGATAATGCTATCTACATTCAGAAGGTTGGACTCAAGAGCCCTTGCTGATAACCACCACACACATGCTCGGGTGGTTACATTGCCTGATGCCCTGATTTCCATAACTAGTGGAGAAGCATTTTTTAAAATCATTGAAATTGTTGAAATCTCTAAACTCTTCCTTTGTCCTCAGAAAATTGCGTTCTGTAACTTGGTTTGCCTATTATGCATTTTTTTTTTTTTTTTACTTAAGGGGAAGAAAAGGTTATGTATTTTAAAAAAGGTGAGGAAGCCATTGGAGGATGCTATAAATTTATTCTGTCAGGCAGGCCGAGTTGTGTGACAGTCAAAGACATGACTTGATGCAGAGATGTGAAGTGTGACTTTTTTGACTGTCACACTGGATGAGATGGATGGATTTTGGAACACATCCCAGGAAGCTGAGATACTCATGTGGTCAAGTGTTGGGCTCCCTGATCAAATTTGACTTGCTGTCTCCGAAGTCGTTGGATTTTGCCAGCCCTCCAGATGCTGCATTGTATCTTTGCAAACACAGTTGGTCTGACACCATCTGCAAGACCCTGCATTGGGCCTAGCACTATGAGCCATTGTTTCCTGAGGAATTAATGGACATTCTCACATTCTACCTGTGTTAATTGAGTTACTTTCACACATGATAATGTGTTGGTTACCCAAGGCCTAGTTCTCACTTACACGCTCTGCACTAGATATGCATATAAATGGGAGAAATCCTAGAAGTTGCTGCCAAAATCCAGATAGCTTGCTATTCAGCAAATGATAACAACTAGTGTTTGATGAAATTATGTTTCCAGAAATAAATATGCAGTATTCACATTTTAAGGAGCAAACTGGTGAGAGATTACCTAGGCACATACTCTAGAGAGGATCTGATTCTGAATGAGCACTTGATTTATCCATATTTCAATTCTTTGCTGTGGTTTACACTGGGAAAATGATATTTTTCCAAGTTCTAGAGCTATTTCACTCTAACATCATCATAGAGCAAAATGCACGAAAATAAGCATGATTCTGGGCTCTCATCCAAAGGCATTTAGTTAATGAATTATCCAAGGTACTTAGTTTTTCAGGAAATTCCACTTATCTGCTGCAATAGATGCTGTCTGATCAGAAGGAAATGGGAATAATAGTTGTCCAATTAACCCCCTGGGGAAACAGTTAAAGTATGATATAGTTAAAAGAATGTGCATCTTAAGCATTTCATTTCAACTTAAAATATATGACTGTGCTTCAGTTCAGCAATAAAATAAATATTTTTCATTTCTGTGTGGACCTTTTCACTGAATATGGGCCTGTCTGCTGATTGGCATTTCCCTTCATCTTTCTTGCATAAACTACATCCATAATGCATTTTCTAGTGAGTTCCAGTTTGGGTTTCTTCAACTTATAGAGACTTACACAGAAATCTGGGAGAAGTAACCATACATGTTTTCAGAAATTTAGTTGTCACAGAAACAAAACCTTTTTTACATTAATAGTTCATGGATGTAAAATATAATTAAAATCATAAGTAATTTTGTGTGATTAAAATAACAAGTAAAAATAGTATACCTGGGTGGTTTATGCTATGGTTTAGATATGGTTTGTTTGACCCTGCCAAGTTTCATGTTGAATTGATCCCCAGTATTGGAGGTGGGACCTGGTGGGCGGTGTTTGCATCATGGGTGTGGGACATTTAATCATAAATGGCCTGGTGCCATTCTCACCGGAGGGAATGAGTGAGTTCTCACTCTTCTTAGTTCCTGTGAGAACCGGTTGTTAAAAAGAACCTGGCACCTTTTCTCTCACTTGCCTCCTCATTCTGCATGCACACACTGGTTCCCCTACCCCTTCCACTATGAGTGGAAGCAGCTTGAAGTCCCACAAGAAGCAGATGCTGGCATTACGCTTCTTGTATGGCCTGCCGAACCATGAGCCAAATAAATCTTTTCTTATAAATTACCCAGGCACACAAACAGACTAAGGCAATGGGCTTGGGGACAAACACAACTAACTCTTGATAAGCATTCAACTTTTCTCATAGGAACAGAAGTGTGTGGGATCTCTAGTAAGTAGCCTACTGGCCACCCACACTCCATGTGCTATGGTCATCTGTCAGCATATTTTATGAAAGGAACAGAAAGATATGATTAATCCAACAACTTGATTGTGTATTTCTACACACTCACTCTGACTATATGTAAACATGACCTACCATGAAGTCCTCAATTATGTAGAATTTGATTATCTGGCACTTTCCCTTACCATAATTGCATAATGGGAAAAAAATGTCTATTTGGTATTAACCTCAAAGATTCAAAACATAGTTGGAAATACAAATTTAAAAAAAGTTTTGAATTGTCCAAACTATTTACATTACACACTAGGGTAGGTTTTAGCATCTGAAAAATTGCTAGCTATCCACAATATATCTTTTATATGTCCAAGATTGTTATATGTAGTCCAGCTGTAACACAGCTAGAATCATATTTCTATCCTTTCTTCAGGCCTAGAGAATAAATAATATTTTCTATTTTTACTTGTTATCCTAGTAGGTTGAAGACAACAAATATATCTTTACTTTTAAAAGATGTCTAACTAGTATTTTCCTTTTGATTACAAAAATTGTGCGAGACACACTCTGGATATTTCAGGGAGACAAGAAGCTCACCTATCCAAATAATCCTCTCAGGTAATTTACGTGTTCACATAAGCCCATCAGAATTACAGGACATGGTCTTTTCACTAATACTTAACTCAAAATCTGATAAACCCCATGGATAGAGATGAGGAATTTAATCCATTCATAGATATTTTCTGAGGGCTTTCCATGTGAAAGGAAGAGTGTTTGAGATATGGGAGTGTTAGCTAATGTCACACATTTCCTGAAAATCCTAGAGGCAGTCACTCTAGTTAGCATTGCCCATCTCATTGACAAAGAATGACCACATACATTTAAAACCTTCATTTGCAAACTTGAAAATGGGACCCTGAGGCTATCATTTTGAGTATTTCTCTACAGATTACAAAAGAGCTAACAGTTCCACAGTCTCCAGGAATTGTGGGAATTTTTTTTATTTGTTGGGGGATGACATGGCTATCAAAAGTTTCCCTACTACATTCTCCATGTTTTTGTGATCAAGAAATATTTTATACAGCTATTTCGCATAACACCTTGATATAGAATGCAAGTTGATAAAAAATTCAACGAAAGAGATAAGAAATTATACTTTAACATAAAATTTCTACGTGACATGCTATTTATCTGTTTAATACTTCTTGCTGTGCACAACATAAAATCAGTTTGTCATAACCTTAAAGCATTCTTTTCTGGTTCTGAAAGCTCCAGAATAAACTGCCATTCTTTGACTTTCTCGAGCATAAAATGAAAACTGATTTTTTTTCTTGGAAAAAATGAATTACCCTAGCTTGACAGAGGGTAATTAGCATACCCAATGCAAGTTAAGAGAATGGGTTGACAAGCACAAAGAAGACTAAGAAAACATGAGCACATTTTGCATGTGTTTTAATACATAAATGATTAAAAACATAACTATATATGTTAATTGCCACCAACTGCAACACAACCCTATTGGAAGACAATATTAAGTCATGGAAAACAGTACATCTTTAATTATTTGTCTATTCTATAAACAAGTTTAATTGGAATCTAAAAACAGCAAGGGACAAAAGCTCAGTTCCTCAGGGACCAACTAACTGGAAAGGGCAGATAAAAACCTTTTGTCTAATACAGATGTACCTCCAGAGCACCATCAGAGAGCACCAGGCAGCGCAGTAATCAGTAATAAGAGGTGTTCTCATTATTAAGCTTATAAAGCATAAACCAGGTCACCACAAGCTTTGAAGGTACTGATCATCAATTATTTCGCTAATTGTTTGTTCTGTTTGCATGTCTCAGGGTAAAAGGAAAAAGTCACTGAAGCGAAAAAGAGACACCAATAATTGCTACCTCAGTGACAGTTGGTTTTTAGTATCTCATTATTTATGATTTGTTTTGTTGTGCATATGTGACTTTAAGTCTACTGTATTAATGTATACCCAAGAAGTCTACTGTGTAACACTTCTGAAAGAATTACACAAATTAATCAGCAAACCTAGGCATAGAATCTGCCCTGCAAAGTCCTGCAAGACTGTTATTACCGTGTGTGTGTGTGTGTGTGTGAGAGAGAGAGAGAGAGTATGTGTGTGTGTGTATGAATTTAAGAACCTTCACTTATGGTGTTGAACTTCTTGCTGTCAAGGAAGTGCTATGTAGTCATGTTGCAGCGAAAAAATGCCAAACTTTTTCTGGCCATTGTCATTTTGTTTACAAGCACAACAAGGCATTCTGACTGTCCTCGAAAATGGATTAAACTTCTCTAAAAAGGCTGGGCACAGTGGCTCACGCCTGTAATCCCAGCACTGTGGGATGCTGAGGTGGGCACATCGCTGGATCTCAGAAGTTTGAGACCAGCCTGGCCAACATGGTGAAACCCCATCTCTCAAAAAAGAAAAAAAAACCCACAGAAAATTAGCCAGGTGGGGTGGCACGTGTCAGTAGTCCCAGATACTTGGAAGGCTGAGGTGGAAGGATCATTTGGGCTTCGGATATGGAGGTCGCAGTGAGCCAAGATAACACTACTGCACTTTGTCAAAAAACAAACAAACAAAAACCTCTCTGAAATAACAACAACAACAACTTTAAGATAATTATTAAGCTGAAGTTAACAGGAGTAATAAGTCTGGAACATCATGGAATTCCATAAAAGGATTTAATGTTCTCAGTTCTAGCCATAAAGATAAGAGGTACATTAGGAGGAAGACATCACTTTCTTAGAGCTGTAGAAGTCATAAGCGCACAACACAGTCATTTCTGGCCATTTATAACTTACAAGGCAGCACTTCTATATTATTCTCCCTTCTATTCAGTAATGTTTCATTAACAGATTAAATACTACCTGAAACTAAAGGCTTCATTACTTATTGTTAAACTGAAAACAGAAATTCTCTAACAAAGAGTGTTTTTAAGTTATGTTCAGAGATGAACATTTATACATTATAAACGCTGGGGAAACTGCTAGAGGTTGGTGTTTATGTATATCTTAAGCCAAGGAAAATACTATTTTGTCTACATCAGACTTCAAAAAAGTCAAGAAATCCTTTCTTTGAAGAGATTTTTCAAGGTCCTTTCGTACCCCGCCGACATAACTCTGCAGAGTGCAAAAAATGATAGGACTTTGCTTTTGCAGAGTTAATTTCTTCATATCACATTGAAGAACTTAGATCCCTAGTATAGAGTTTTAATGGTCTCTGTCTAGAAGAAATAAAAGTAAATAATTGGCCAGGTGCTCACACCTGTAATCCCAGCACTTTGGGAGGCCGCAGTGGGTGGAGCATTTGAGGTCAGGAGTTTGAGACCAGCCTGGCCAACATGGTGAAACCCTGCCTCTACTAAAAATACAAAACTTAGCCTGGCATGGTGGTGGGTGCCTGTAATCCCAGCTACTCGGGAGGCTGAAGCAGGAGAATCACTTGAACCCAGGAGGTGGAGGTTGCAGTGAGCCAAGATCGCGCCACTGCACTCCAACCTGGGTGACAGAGCAAGACTCTGTCTCAAAAAAAGAAAAAAAAAAGTAAATAATTACCACTGAAGTAAACTTCAGTCAGTTCTAGAAACTTGACAGAGCCCATGCTCTTTCTCAATGAAGTCAACTTTTCCTGAACAAACTGTGCAGACAGAATTAAACTGATATGACAACATTTCTTGTTCTAAGGAAGGTAAAGCCCAATTCTCTTTCTAATATGAAAAAAATGAGGTTATTGAAAGATACCTGGTTTCTTTGCAAAATTAACATGGGAAAGAATTATTTAAGTACTTTATAGCAGAATAGATTTCAGGTAACTACACCTGTACTGTGGAAAATTACTCTTCAATTATGCAAAGTAATTAGGGTTGTTGTTCAACTGTTATGAAAAACCTGCAGTGTGCTAGAAGGTGCATGCAACTCATATAAAGATTCCGTCATTGGAAGTAGGTGAGGGAATATGATTTGAGATAGAAAGCAAAAGAAAAAAGAAACCTGCTGGGGAAGAGGTCTTTGTAAAATACTTAACTGACACACACTGAGAAACTATTTAAAACGTATCTGCTGATCACTTACAATTTACCTAGCATGCTAATAAGATTAATGAGATTTTCATGTCATTAAAATTCCCTTTTTAAAGATCCCTTTTTGAAGAATGAACTATGCTAAGTGGTAATATATAATTACGAATGGTCAATATATTACTTTAAATCTGAGTTTTTGAACTCTGTCTAGACTGATTTTAAAATTTATTTTTATGAGACAAAAGTAAAAGACTTATGACACATCCTGATCATACAATAAGTAGAGGAAATATTATTGCCTTAGTAATTTTTAGGTATTTCTTAGTGGCAAACTCTTTATTCCCAAGGCTGAAGTTTTTAAATGATTTCATTGACAATGAATAAAAAACTCAAGAAGAAATAACCTTCATTTCACTTCAGCTGTCTTCCACATGCCTGCTCAGTGAGATGAATCAAGGCTCTTGAAACATTTGTTTTTGGTACACATAGTAACTCTCCTTGACGGTATAGATGGCGTTGAAACTGTAATCATGACCACGACTTAAGTATGATTAAGGTAATCAGACTACAATATCCATATTCCATCAAATCTGTGAAAGGAGATTTCATTCTAGGGTGTTCCCTTTGTCTTCTTCCCTTTTGTAATTCTATCATTGTCCATATTTCTATCACCATGATTGTAATCTCCGACCTCAACTATAATAAAATCAAGCAACTGCTTGATAACTGCTGTAACAGAAATTGAACTGAGCATAATTAAAGTTTGGTTTAGTACTTGTTAGTTTAAAAAGTAAAATCATCAAATCATAACTATCTATTAATACCAATTGATAGTCTTGGCTCCATGAACTCCAGCATCTCTCTTTTACTTACACTACTCTCAGATGAATTGTAAGCTAAGTATTTGTTTCTAAGACTATCCTTTTACATTTCTCTCAGCCCTTCATAATAACAGTGACACGGAGCACCACAAGCCTCCTGTTGAAAGTCGTAGTTTCAGTTAATTGTTGATACAAATGTGAAACCCACATTGCATGCTTTATCTTATTTTAAGGCTCATAACTGAGTTGTCCATGTTTTCTGCCTTCATTTTCTAGCCTTTCAGTGAGATAGGAAGCTTGCTTTAAAAACATCACCTCCCTCAGGACTGATTGTGCCTTAGAACTTCCACTGAAGTCAATAGGTGCTTTGTGTATACTCAGACTGGACTCATAATGAGCAGAGTTGATGAGAATCCAGCTTTCCAAGGATGACTAGTGCTGAGTCTTCAAGGTCATTCATCATTTTCATCTGAGAAGGGAGACCCTTTATTTGCTCTCTCTTCTCAAATAGGTACACAATTAAAGGAGGAATTATTCCTCCCAGTGGCAATCACTTTATTAACAAAGGGCACGTTGAGCCCCCATCTCCTCTCATTGCCAGATGGTCTGTGTGCCCAAGCAACTGAAGGCAGCCTCAATGAATATCTTACTTTTTTTCCTCAGAACTGCTGGCTCCATTACTTCTCTGCTGGCAAAAAGTGAAAGAAAATCCTCCTTGTAGGTTTACACTGCATTATTTAATTTTTTCTGTAAACTACGAGTCAACAAAAACAAATGTGGCACCTTTTAGGTTGCCTATCCAATAATTAGATTCAAATTACCATTTTTTTAAGTTCTAAAAATCTGATATTATGAGCCCATATTTAGAATCGTCTGCTGGACAAAGTTGCAATTATGATAAAATAGAGAAAAAGCTTTTATCCTAAATAGCATGCATCTTATCAACTTTCATCAAACATATCCAGATAGCACAATGCTCATAGTAATTTGAAAATGCACTTAGTAATAGATTTCTGGACTTCTGACAAAGTCATTAAACCTAACACTCTTGAAATTTTCACAGTGCACTGACATGATTTAACTGAGAGATGCTCTTGATCATATTTGTAAATAAAGACCTCCTGCCCCCAAAAGCATACCATTTTTTTTCTAGGCATCAGTATGTAAAGGAGAAGGAAAGTATCTTAAGAGGAAGATGGTTTTGGATAAAATAAACAAAAGATGCTGTCTATGCTAGAAGGATAGCATAAGCTCTGCTGCAGTAATAAACAACTCCCCAAATCTCAGGGACATAATACAATAAAAGTTTGTATTTATTGTGAGTTGCACTGCTCTCCTGTGAGGCTGTTCTTCAAATGGTGACTGAGAGATCTCAGCAGCCTCCATCTTATAGCTATGCCATCTGAAACTCTTGGCCTCCAACAATACCATAGGAAAGAAAGAGAGAGGTGGAAGAGGTATAGCAGCTCTTAACTGACCAGCAGTGACATGTATACCTTCCACCCAGTATCCATTGGCTACAACTAGTCACATGCCCCCAACCTCATAGAAGGTCTGGAGAATGTAGGTGGCCACAAAATATTTGGTAACTACAAACTCATGCTGCTACATTTTTTATATAGCAAAGAAATTATCTAAAATTAGGATAAACACATAGTGGCACTGATGCCAACATACTCCAACATACAATGCATTGTTCTAGGACTAGGGATTGCTGTGATGAAAAACAACAACAAAAAATCAGACAAAAACAAGACCAAATAATCAACAGAAGCCCCTAGTGACGGTCCTCACCTCATGGAGTTTCCTAGCCAAGTGGAGAGGCCTTTGGTGTGGCGAAGTCTCATACTTTACACCTGTACTATAAGGATATAATATTATCTCCTGGCAGCATTATATTGAGGAATAAAGAAAGATGTTGTGAGAATTAAATGAGACGACATATGTTAAAGTTAAACATCTAACAAATTTCCTCACACATTTTAGGTGCTTAATAAATGTGATTTCTCTCCTCCAGTAGAGACCTATATAAATAGTATTTATAGCTAATATTACTTTTGGTGAGAGGAATTACAAGGTAGTAATTAAAAGACTAGATTCTATTAATTTGAGCAGCAGCAATTGAAAAAAATTAAAAATAAAAGAATGGCTCTAGAGTCCAACAGTCCTGATTTAACATGAGCAGATCACTTAATCTCTGTGACTTTCTATGGCCCCCCTCAATGAAAACTACACAGCATGATCACCTTAACTTATTCTTAAGATTTGTGACCGATAGAAACCAGAGATGGAGAAAATTTAAGGACATCAAGAAGCGTAGTTCAGAGAATCAGCAGCAAGTCAACGTTGTGGCCAGTCCTATTTTGTCCTTGTACCTCAGTACTGTGAATTGCGGTGGTTCCTTCAACCCTTCCTGCCCCAGTCTTGTTTGGTCCAAATAAGCCTCAACTTTGACCCAGATAATGCCTGCTCTTTTTTAAGCCTAAGACCCAGAAGCATGCTTAATGGCTATGTCAGAGGCATTTGAACCAGAGCAACTCTATCTTTAATAGGGACTTTAAAATGAAGCTGAGACCTACTCAGCTG
Organism: Mandrillus leucophaeus; assembly: GCF_000951045.1. NCBI lineage: Eukaryota > Metazoa > Chordata > Mammalia > Primates > Cercopithecidae > Mandrillus > Mandrillus leucophaeus. Next base: position 1,483,522 of record NW_012104921.1, on the reverse strand, counting down.
CATTCCCAGGAGGTTAGCATTCTCAGTCACAGGATGACATAGGAGGTCAGCACAAGATACAGGTCGTAGAGAACTTGCTGATAAAACAGGTTGCAGTAAAGAAGCGTGCTAAAACCCACCAAAACCAAGATGGCAATGAAAGTGACCTTTGGTTGTCCGCACTGCTCATTATACACTAATTATAATTCACTAGCATACTAAAAAACTCCTACCAGTGCCATGACAGTTTACAGATACTATGGCAATGTTAGAAAATTACTCTATATGGTCTAAAAAGAGGAGGAACCCTCAGTTCTGGGAATTGCCCGCCCCTTTCCCAGAAAACTCATGAATAATCCACCCTTGTTTAGCATATCATCAAGAAATAACCATATAAATGGCCAGCCAGCAGCTCGTGCTGCTATTCTGCCTATTGAGTAGCCATCTTTTATTCCTTTGCTTTCTTAATAAACTTGTTTTCACTTTGCACTGTGGACTCACCCCAAATTCTTTCTTGTGTGAGATCCAAGAACCCTCTCTTGAGATCTGGATTGGGACTCCTTTCTGGTAACATCTACACCTGTGATCTTCAGCTCCCAAAAGGCAGTTCCTAGAAGTACCTTCATATAGTGTTAGTATGCCCAATTGGTCCCATGCGCTCCAAAACGTAAGAGTGAGTTTCCAGAAACAGAAGTGAATATATTTATAGATAAGATCTAATTCTATTTGAAGAAAAGGGAAGATTCTGAGAGACAGTCTTGGCCTTGGCCTGGTTAAATTTAAGATGCAAACTATATATAAAAAGATAAGATGAACTATAAGAGGCAGAAAATTTGGCAGAGGACTTTAATTTTAACTGTCACTGTAAAAAGCAAAAATTAATGACACCGACAGGTGAAATAATCATGTTTGCATTTCTGTAGTTTGTATTTTTCCCTATACAACTTTAAGGAAAAGAAAAATGGAACCTAGTTATATCTGTGTGCTATTGTGTTTAGAGATAGTGGGATGCCTTGTGGCTTATCCTGTATAGTTTATTTTCAGTTTTCACTTTTGCTATTATTTAAATTTTCATGTCTTATTGTCCTAACTGGATTATATATTTACTTACAGATGGAAAGAGTTCTCATACTTCCCAGCAGGGTGATTAAGAGAATGGACTTTGTCAACAGACAGATTTGGGTTTGAATCCAAACTCTCCATGAAATATGTAACCTTAGGCAAATTTCTTAACTGCCCCAAGTCTTTGAAGAAGAAGAATACTATGTACAGGGTTGAATAGTGTCCCCCAAAGACTCATGTCCCGCCCAGACCTCAGAATGTGCCCTCATTTGAAAACAGGGTTGTCGCAGATCTATTATTAAGAAAAGGTAATACTGGACTAGGATGGGCCCTTAATCCAATATGACTAGTGTCCTTACAAGAAGAGTAGAACACCATGTGAAGACACAGAGAGGGACAATAGCCATGTGACAACAGAGACAGAGACTGGAGTTAAACAGCTGCAAGCCAAGGCCTGCCAAGGATTGTTGGAAACCACCGGAAGTTAGGAGAGTGGCATGGAACCAATTATCTCTCTCAGCCCCCCAAAAGGAACAAACACTCACATCACCTTGATTTTGGACTTCTGACCTCAACTGTGAGGTCAACATTTTTGTTGTTTTAAGCCACTAAATTTGTTATAATTTATTATGCCAGCCCTAGGAAAGTAATACAACTTACTAATAACACATTATAAAGTTTAATAGAAACAGTGTGTGTGGAGCACATACCATGAAGCCTAGCACGCAGTAGTCACACAGTATTAGCTTTTTTTTTTTTTTTTTTTTTTGACAGTCTTGCTCTGTTGCCCAGGCTGGAGTGCAGTGGCATGATCTCAGCTCACTGCAACCTCCACCTCCCAAGTTCAAGAGATTCTCCTGCCTCAGCCTCCTGAGTAGCTGGGACTACAGGCATGCGCCACCACACCTGGCTAATTTTTGTATTTTTAGTAGAGACTGGGTTTCACCATGTTGGCCAGGCTGGTCTGGAACTCCTGACCTCAGGTGATCCACCTGCCTCAGCCTCCCAAAATGCTGGGATTACAGGCGTGAGCCACCGCGCCCAGCCAAGTATTAGCTCTAACTTACCTATTAAGGCCAGGCGTGGTGACACCTGTAATCCCAGCACTTTGGGAGGCTTAGGTGGGTGGATCACTTGAGACCAGTTCAAGACCAGCCTGGCCAACATGGCAAAACCCCATCTCTACTAAAAATACAAAAAAAAAAAAAAAAGAAGAAGAAGAAGAAGAAAAAATAGCCAGGCATGGTGGTGGGTGCCTGTAATCCCAGCTATTTGGAAGGCTGTGGTAGGAGAACCACTTAAACCCAGGAGGCAGAGGTTGCAGTGAACCTCTGCCTCCCGGATTCAAGTGGTTCTCCTGCCACAGGAGATTGCGCCACCACACTTCAGCCCAGGCAAAAAAGAAAAGAAAAGAAAAATCACCAAAAACTTGCTTATTAAGAGAATGAGAGTCAATATACCAAAAAACTGTCCTCTTCATTCAGAATTTCACTAGAGAATAAGGCGATTGGAATCCTCCCTCTCTAATTTCTAAGAGTAGAATAAATCATGTAATTTTAAGTAAACATTAAATGCTGTTGGTTGGAGTTTTTGGGTGTTTGGTGGTTGGAGTTTTTGGGTGTTCGATGCTGGCCATTTTAAGTAATGAGGCAAAAATGAGCTGACTGAACTAATTAAAGAAAAATAAATTATATATATAGTTATTGAATCTGAGGGTTGCACAGCTGGGAAAACACAGGGCATAGAAAATATTGAGGCAGGAAGTATATAACCATAGATCAGTTGCTGGAGAAGCAAAGAAAGAGAAATCAACTCTGAGCAGTTACATGAGAGAAGAAACATTCCTGATAGCAGACCAAAGCAAGCAAACAAACCAGGAGGAAGAGTACAGACTTCAGCAAACAAAGGGACTTTTGGGCTAGATTTTATTTTTCCTACTGCCACTTTTTAAAAATAGAATGCTTATTCATTTTTTTCTCCAAAATCTTATTTTCAAGAGTAAAGAATTTTTGAAAATACAAAAGAGCACAAAAAATAAAAAGCACTCATAATATTCTGAGACAGAACCTATTTAAAATCCAATAAATTAAATTCCCTGAAAACAGGAGTCCTGTCTGTCTTGTTCGCTGAATTCCCTCCTCTGTGCCTGTCAGGCAGGGGGTATGCAATAAATATTCATTATTTGATAAAATGAGCTTGTTTAAGTATATTTCCCTCTTGACTTTCTTCAAATGTATATCTTTTGGGATTATGCTGTATCTGTCGTTCCACTTGAGAACTGAAGTTCTAGCTTTCTAGTTTCAGCATTTCCTATCTCACAAGTATCAATCAGGGCAGCCACTGTGCACTGGGAAAGTTATTGCAACAGTATTTTGATGGACACAAATAGCAAATGTGGGTTCTAGTTTTGTTCTATATTCCAAAATCTTAGAAAATATAAGGGCAATGATTTTCATAAAATGTTGCAGGTGTTTCTCATGAGAATAAACTCAAGAAACAAAATTACTTCTGTAATTTATTGTTATTATATTTTAAAAATAGAAGAAAGAAAATTTTAAATTAAACTAAAATTGATAAAGTTCTATCACCTAGAGAAAAGCACTATTTTACTTTCACCTTCTTCCACTTGAGAATAAATACATATATTCGTGTGTTTTTTTTCAATAAAAAAGTGATTACACATTACATATTATTCTATAACTTGAATACTTTATTTTAAAAAAATATGTTGGCTAGGCATGGTGGCTCACACCTATAAATCCCAGCACTTTGGAAGGCTAAGGTGGGTGGATCACTTGAACTTAGGAGTTCAAGACCAGGTTGGACAACATAGTGAAATTCTGTCTCTACAAAAAATTACCTAGGCATGGCACCACATGCCTGTAGTCCCAGCTACTTGGGAGACTGAGGTGGGAGGATCACCTGAGCTCAGGGAGGTTGAGGCTGTAGTGAGCCATGATTGTGCCACTGTACTCCAGCCCAAGGAACAGGGAGACCCTGTCTGAAGAAAAAAACTGTATTTTATTTAATATATATTTAATATATATTCTCTATTTATATAGATGAATAGAGAGAAAGAGAGAGAGAGAACATACTTCCATACTTCCATGGCAAAATTAGAGATCTAATATTAATGATAGTATGAGATTCTATAAAATAGCTGTAGCATAATTTATTTAAACTGCCCCATGTTGCTATATATACAGAGCATTTCTATTATTTAGATATTACAAACAATGCTGTGATAAATATCATTATGCATACATCTTTCTGCACCTGTCCAATTATTTCCTTAGGTTACTGTCCAAGAAGCAGAACTGTTGTGTCAAATGAATTAAGAGTTTTTGATACTACTGCAAAATTGTACCCAGAAAGACGGTATCAGGGAGACCTTATCAAGATGGCTGACTAAAGGTGTCCAGCACTCACCTTCTCTATGAGAAAAAAGATGAAAAGAACAAAAAACCAAAAGTTGAATACAACGTCTAAGAGAGAACAATGGAATTCAACAAAGAAGCAACAAAGACCCTCAGAGGCAGAAAAACTTGAAATGGCAACATAGAGAGGTAAGTGAAGCAGCCAAATGGGATCAGTTCCGAGTCAAGAGGGGCTTCCTATCAGAGGGCAAAGCTTAAGTGGGAGATCCCCCAGTAGTCCACATTCGCAGAACATATACCTTTAATCCTGACTACAGAGAGCCCCTCATCCCTCACAGGCTCCGAGTCTACTACAAGGAGCTGTGTAGAGTCCATGCAACTGCATTGTCCCTGAGAGAGAATCCACACTGGATGCTCCACAGCCCCCAGGAACTAGGCTGATTTAGCACGGCACCATATTGAGAACAGAACCACTGCCAGACTAAACCTTTCCCTGGGACCCAACAAATCCTACATCTTCATAATCCTAGAGTCCCCAAAACACCCCCTACATCCACCAAAAGGGCTGTAGCACTGTGACACCACCTGGATCCAGGAGTGCAGCTGCATCCCCAGCACCTGGGCCCACACAGTAGACTATATCCTGGAAATGTGGTTCCCTACATCAAGGAGCCTCCCCCGGACATAGGGGAATGAAGTACACAGTCCTTAGAACCTGAAAATTATTAGCTTAGGGCCACTACTGCCAAGAGCAACTCTTCCCAACTCCAGTGGTAGGGCTGCCATACGACCACTACCCAGAGGACTGAGCACCAGTCGACCCAAGGTCTGCCATTGCCATCACTGGTGGCTCCACCCCCTCCAATGGCAGGACCACCACATACCCAAGCACAGTCCTCAGGGACCTGAGGACTTGCCTGTGCAGTGTTCTCATCTCCAGCAAAACCACTCCACAGCCTCAACAAACAATTGAAGTATAAGCCCCTGCAGAACTCACAGACACTGCTGACATTGATTACAGGTGAAGAAATCATAGGGAGACTATACTACTGTACCCACCCAGAACCAAAGTCAAAGCACCCTACACGACTGACACTGTAGATACATCTACAGTAAACTCTTTCCTTTTGAAAGCTACTACATACAATTGAAAGAAATGACTGTTACACCAGAAATGCAGATATCAACATAGGGACACAAGAAACATAAAAAGCAAAAAATATAATTCTCTAATAACAGACTCCAAGAAAAAGAAATCTATGAAATGCCTGAAAAAGAATTCAAAATAATGATATAAAAGAAATTCAGTGAGATTCAAGAAAACACAGATACATAATACAAAGAAATTAGGGAAACAATTCATTATCTTAATGAGAAATTCAACAAAGAAATATATATCATATAAAAGAATCAAACAGAAATTTTGGAACTGAAGAGTTTAATGAATGAAATGAAAGTATAATGAAGAGCTTCAACAATAGAACAGAATAAACAGAAGAAAGAATTTCCAAACTTGAAGATAGATCTTTAAGAGTAACCCAATCAGACAAAATTTTAAAAGAAAAGAAACTAATAAAAAGAAGAGAATAAAATAAAAATAATGAAAAAAGTCTATATGATATACGGTATTCCATTAAGCAAAAGAGTATTTGCATTTTCAGAGTTCCAGAAAAGAAAGAGATAGGGAAAAGCATAGAAAACGTATTTTATAAAATAATTGCTAAAAATCCCAAGTCTTAGAATATACATAGACATCATGATCTAGGAACCTCAAAAATTCCCAAATAGATTCAACCTAAAATGACTCTCTCTGAGGTACATTATAATTAAACTGTCAAAAGTCAAAGGCAAAGAGAGAATTGTAAGAACAGCAAACATGAGAGAAAAGTGTTAAGTCACATCAGTTCACAAGAATCTCCTCAGACTAATATCTGATTTCTCAGCAGAAATATTACAGACAAGGAGAGAATGAGATTATATATTCAAAGTGCTGAAAGGAAAAGCAAACCTGACAGCCAAGAATACTATATCCAGCAAAGCTATGACTTTGAAATGAAGGAGAAATAAATTCATTCCCAGAGAAGCAAAAACTGAGGGAAATCATAACCACTAGACTGGCCCTACAAGAAATGCGTAAAAGAGTCCTTCATCTGTAATCAAAAGAGCAATATCTACCATTATGAAAACATATGAAATTATAAAACTCCCTGGCAGAACATTTCTTCAAAATATTCTGAGTGAAGCAAAATAAACAAAAACAAAAATAAAAAGAAACCTCATTGCTAGAACAGATACACAAGTGAGAAAGAGAAAAGGGTAAAATATTAATATTATTACGACAGGAAACCACCAAATTGCAAAGATAAACAATAAGAAAGAAAGGAACAAATAATATATAAATTAATCAGAAAACACTAGAATGACAAGAGTATTCCTCATCTATCAGTAACAACTTTAAATGTGAATAGTTTATATTTCCCAATTAAAAGATATAGACTGGCTGAGTGGATTTCAAAAAACAACTAAGTACATGCTGCCTGCAAGAAATTCACCTTGCCTATAAAGACACATAGATTGAAAGTTAAGGGATGAAAAAGACAGTCCAAGCAAACAGAAACCCAAAGTGTGTAGGAATAGCTATACTTGTATCAGACAAAATATACGTTAAGTCAAAAAACATAAAAAGAGACCAAAAAGTTATTATGTAATCATAACATATCAGTTCACTAAAAAGATGTAACACTTGTACATATAAATGTGTGTACGCATTCAACACCAGAGCACCTAGATATATAAAGCCAATAACAGAGCTAAAGAGATTTACTCCAATACTATTACAGCTGGGGACTTCGACACCCAACTTTTGGCATTACACAAATCATCTAGAAAGAAAATTAGCAAAGAAATGTCAGACTTCATCTGCAAATAGGCCAAATAGACCCAACAAACATTTATAGAATATTTCATCCAACTGCCACAGGACATGCATTGTTCTCATCAGCATATGGAAAATTCTCCAGGATAGACCATCTACGATGCCACAAAACAAGTCTCAGCAAGTTTTTAAAAAAATCAAAATCTTATCAAATGTCTTTTCAGACTATAATGGAATAAAACTATATATCAATAACAAGAAAAATTTTGAAAACTGTACAAATACATGAAAATTAAACAACATTCTCCTGAATAACCAATGAGTCTATGAAGAAATTAAGAAGGAAATCAAAAAAATTATTGAAACAATGAAAATTGAAACACAACTTATCAAAACCCCATGAAATCTAGTCAAAACAGTGCCAAGGGAAATTTTTGGCAATAAATGCCTGCACCAAAAAAAAGTGGAAAGTTTTAAAATAAACAACCTAATGACACAGCTCAAAGAATTAAAAAAGAAAGAACAAACCAAACCCAAAGTTACTAGACGGAAAAATAAAATGCTAAAGATTGGAGCAGAACTAAATAAAATGGAGACTAAAAAGGCCGAAAAACTTGAGTTTTTTAAAAAGACAAACAAAATCAACAAACCATGCATTAGACTAAGGGAAAATAAAGAGAGAGACGCCCTGTATAAATAAAATCAGAAACGAAAAGAGACATTGCAACTGATACAACAGAAACACAAAGGATCACTGGAGACTATTACGAACAATTATATGCCAAGAAAGTGGAAAACCTACAAGAAATGGATACATTCCTGGACTCATATTACCTAACAAGATTGAACCAAGAAGAAAGAGAAAACCTGAGCAAACCAATAAGAAGTAATGAAATTGTCATTAACAAAAAGTCTTCCAACAAAGAAAATCCCAGGACCAGGTGGCTTTACTGTGGAATTCTACCAAGCTTTATAAATTAACTAACAACAATTCTTCTCAAATGATTTCAAAAAAAAAATTGAAGAGGAGAGAATTCTTTGTAATTCATTCTACAAGGCCAGCATTATTCTGATACCAAAACCAGACACGGACACAACAAAAAAAGAAAACTAAAGGCCAATAATCCTGATGAACATATATGCAAAAATCCTTAACAAAACACTAGCAAATCAAATTCAACAGCACATCAAAAAGATAATACACCATGATCAAATGGGATTTATTCCAGGGATGCAAGGATGCTTCATCATACACAAATCAATAAATGTGATACATTACATCAATAGAATGAAGGACAAAAACCATAAGATCATCTCAATAGATGCAGAAAAAGTATGTGATAAATTAAACATTGCTTCAAGATTAAAAACTCTCATTAAAATAGGTATAGAAAAAAATTACCTCAACAAAACAAAAAACATATCTGACAAGTCCATAGCTGACATCATACTGAATGGGAAAAGCTTTTCCTCTAAGAACTGGAACAAGACAAGGATGCCCACTTTCAGTACTCTTACTCAACATAATACTGGAAGTTCTAGCCAGAGCAATTAGGCAAGAGCAAAAAAACAGCATCCAAATTGGAAAAGAGGAGGTCAATTTTTCCCTGTTTACAGATGACATCATCTTATATATATAAAAACTTAAAGATGCCACCAAAAAATCCTCAGAACTGATACATTCTTTACAGTTGCAAGATACAATATCACAGTATAAAATTTAGTATTGTTTCTATACAGCAGCAGCAAACTGGCTGAAAAATAAACCAGGAAAGAAATATCATTTAGTACAGCTTTGACATGGTTAAATTTAGGAATAAATCATGGAAGTAAAAGAGCTCTATAGTGAAAACTACAAAACACTGATGAAATCAATGAAAGATAACACACAAATAAAAAGGAAAGAGATCACAAGCTCATGAATTGGAAAAATTAATAGTTAAAATGACCATACTACCTAAAGCAATCAATAGATTTAATGTGTTCACTATCAAAATACCAATCACATTCTTCACAGAAATAGAAAAAAATTCCTACAATTCATATGGAAACACCAAGAGACCCTGAGAAGCCAAAGCAATACTGAGCAAAAAGAGCAAAGCTGGGGGCATCACACTACTTAACTTCAAAATATACTACAAAGCTACAGCAACCAAAATACCATGGTATTGGTATAAAAATAGAAAAACAGACCAAAGAAACAGAATAGAGAACCCAGAAATAAATCTGTATATTTATATTCAACTGATTTTTGGCAAAGATGCCAAGAACATACATTAGGGAAAGGACACACTCTTCAATAAATGGTGCTGGAGAAACTAAATATCTCTATGTAGGAGAAAAAAACTGGACCACTATACCTCACCATACATAAAGTCAACTCAAAATGGATTAAAGACTTAAATGTAAGACCCAAAACTATAAAAAGCTAGAAGAAAACACAGGAGAATGCATCAGGACATCAGCCTAGGCAAAGATTTCATGGGTAAGACTTCAAAAGCACACACAACAAAACCAAAACTAGACAAATGAGATTACATCAAACTACAAACCTTCTGCACAGCAAACAAATCAATCAATGGACTAAAGAGACAACCTGTAGAATGGGAGAAAATATTTTCAAACTATACATCTGACAAGAGCTGTAGAATATACAAGAAACTGCACTCAACAGCAAATAAACTAATAATCTCATTTTAAAATTGGCAACTAGCAGATGGTGATGAAGGTTATCTCTAGCTGCCCTCATTGCTCATTAGCGTAAGACACTCTCACCAGCACCATGACAGTTTACAAATGCCATGGCAGACTCAGAAGTCACCACTCCTTTCATAGAAAGTTCTAAATAACTCACCCCTTAATTTGCATGTAACTGAAAGTTTGTATGTTGCCAAGAGTCCATAGGTGCCCAGTTTAGGCACACTGTCTATGAGTTAGCCCTGCTCCACGAGGAGCAGTACTGTTCAATAAAAGATTGCTGTCTAAAACCACTGGCTCACCTTTGAATTCTTTCCTGGGCAAAGCCAAGAATCCTTCCAAGGTATGCTCCAGTTTTGAGGCTTGCTTGTCCTGAATCAATTGCAAAACCAGATGGTGTTATAAAAGAAGAAAATGACAGACCATTATCCCTCATGAACATAGATGCAAAAGTCCTTCAAATATTAGCAAATCAAATCTAACTATACTAAAAAAAGAGTAATACATTGTAACCAAGTAGAATTTATTTCAGAAATTTAAGACTGATTTAACAATCAAAATCAATCAATGTAATTAATAAAATTAACAGACTAAAAAAACTCAAATGATCCTCTCAATAGAAGCACAAAAAGCCTATGACAAAATCCAACATCCACTCATGACAAAAACTCTCAGCAAACTAGGTATCAATAGAAATTGCATCCACCTGATAAGAGCATACACATAAAAAACTTCAGCTAACTTTGTATTTCATGGTGAAAAACTGACTGTTTTCTTCCTAAAATAAGGCATGAGATAGAAATGTCTGCTCATATGATTTCTAATAGACATGGTCTTGAAGTTCCTAAACAATGCAATGAGAGATTAAATATAGACCGGAAAGGTATAAATAAAACCATATTTATTTTCAGACAGCATTATCATTATTGTCTATGTAGAAAGGCCTAAGAAATCTGTCCCAAAAGTAACAACGAATAGTAAATTTAAAGGAATCCAAGATGCAAGATGAACACAGAAAAATTAATTGTATTTCCATATAACAACAAAATGCAATTGGAAATTAAAATTAAATCAACCTAAAAAAATGTATAATGCCACCAAAAATATAAAATTATTAGAGATATGTTTCACTAAATATGTACAAGACCTACACACTGAAAAGTAGAAAACATTGATGAGAGAAATTAAAGAGACCTAAATATATGGAGAGATACACTGTTGCCAAGATATATTTCTTCACAAATTGATCTATGGATTTAATCTAAGTCTAATAAAAATCCCTGTGGGTTTTTTTATTGGGCTGATTCTAAAATATACATGGAAATGCAGAGGACTTAGAATACTTAAAATAATTTTGATAATGATAACACAGTTGGAGAACTTACATAAAATGAAACCACAGTGAGATACCACCACATATCTATTATAATACGTAAAATTAAAAATAGAAAAAAAATTTAAAACCCCAAATAATCATACCAAGTGCTAGCATGGATGTAGAGCATCTGGAACTCTAACATATGCTAAAAAGTTTCACTTTGGAAAACAGCCTGACAATGTCTTCAAAAGTTAAACATATATTTACACTATGACCTTTCTATTCAATTCCAACATTTTTTTTTAATTTTTTTTTTTTAAACAGAGTCTGTCGCCCAGGCTGGAGTGCAGTGGTACCATGTTGGGTCACTGCAACCTCCACCACCCAGGTTCACACGATTCTTCTGCCTCAGGCTCCCAAGTAACTGGAATAACAGGCACTCGCCACCATGCCTGGCTAATTTTTGTATTTTTAGTAGAGACAGGGTTTTGCCATGGTTGCCAGGCTGGTCTCGAACTCCTGACCTCAAGCGATCCACCTGCCTCAGTCTCCCAAAGTTCTGGTATTACAGGTGTGAGCCACCACACCCAGCCCAACTCTAACATATTTACCCAGGAAATGAAAACATATATCCATATAAAGATTTGTATATTAACATTCAAAGCAGCTTTATATAGCTACTCCCCCCAAAAATTAAAAAGTCTAAAAAACCCTGAAATGGCCATCATCAGGTGGTAAATAAATTGTATTATAGCCATACCACGGAAGTAAAAAAGTAAAAACTATTTATACACCCAACATGGATGAATCTTAAAATAATTATACTGAGTGGCAGGAGCAAGACAATACACAACTACCTATTTTTTTTATTATATTTATAAAAAATTCCAGAAAATGTTACCTAATTTATGGTGACAGAAAGCAGATCACTAATTACCTGGGGAGAGGGGAGAGAAGGAGAGATGGATCAATTACAAAGGGGCTCAAGGAAACTCTTGGGGGTGATAGATATGTTCATTATCTTGGTATGGCAATGGTTTCACAGGTATGACAGGTATGTCATAACTCATCAAGTTGTATACTTTAAATATGTGCAGTATTGTACATCAATTACATTTTAACAATGCTGTAAAAATAAGTACGAAAGTATCCTTTTCTACATATTTATATCAGTTAATATACATCCTCTTAAGTTTCTGACAATTTTATAAGTACAAAATGGCACCTTACTTTTAAAATTTCTTTGATAACAATTTCACATATTTTTTGCATATTTTACTTCCACTATTTTTTTCACTACATGTTACCTCTCATATAAATTAAATGTTCTATCGTCACTGACAAGCGTTTTAAAACTACCTCCTTGAGATAATTAAAAAAAAAATCCTAGCCATGTAAAGGTTCATAATTTTTTTTCATAATAGACTTTTAGTCTCATATCCTGTAAGTTCAATTAATTTTTGAAGATGCCATAACTATGTCTTACTGTGTTTTGTTTAGGGGTGTGTGTGCATCATTTCCTCATCTAGCTTAAGTTGATTACGCAATAGCCTCACAGACTCTTAGTAGACCCATGTGAAGAAAAATAACTTTTGCCTTTCACAACATTGAGAATATCCAAGGGGATTTGCTCATAAATGTTCATATGTTAAGTTTAATCTCAGTAAACTAACTGCCATGAAGGTTCATAACCAAGCTTGTATTTCATAATTGTCATAAATTAAAACGAAAAATTATCTCCAGTATCAAATTTTCCCCAGACTTGTCCAACAATTCTTAATTGGAGCAATAGAATCTTGATACTATATTTTCTAGGTAATGATACAAATATGTAGCCAGTCAGTAGAGAAGTTGAAAGGACAAGCATGTAGATGATAAACAGTTGGCAGTTATCTATTGCATACTTCTTTTTAAAAGAATAGTGTTAAGTTTAACACTTATTTCTAAGGTAAAATGTCCTAAAAGACTAAAGTAAAGGAGAAAAGTGCTGAAAGGTTAGCGTAGTAAAAAATTTGCCTAAATATTTTCATTATTATTATTAGTTGCAGATCGTCTCTGCAGTGTGAATCACATTTCTCCTTTCTTAGAGGCCATCAAGTAATGTGTCTTTTTAGTGGTGTACCTGATGTCCACATGCATTTTGTTTAATAACCTATTTCAAAGGATATTTAATAACTCTTAAATGAGCACAATTGTCATATAAGTATATTTGGGCAACTTTCTGAGAGTGACTAGCTTTTCTAGGAAGTTACATCTGTAATAAAAATTATTACTAATGACAGTAATAGCTACTTTTTAATTGAACATCTACTAAATGCCAGGCACTATGCTAGGTACTCCGTCTTCCCTAACTTCTCACAGTACCTAGTATTGTCTGCACTTTACAAATTAAGAAAGCGAGGCTTTCTCTGCTCACAGCATATCATTTCCATGGCCTGAAGTTTAGAGTACTGTTTGCTGCACCATGTTTCTGCTAAGAATTTGGTCAGATCTCTCTTGAGCTACTTAATTTCAAGGCATTATTCCTTTTGTTCCTCTTGAAGTATATAAAGTGTTTGGTTTGCTGAGTGAATTACCACGGACAGAGTGAGGCAGAAAGCTGCCTTTATAAATAAGTAAATGCCATTAGGCCGTCAAAATAACCACATTTCTAGGAAAGGAGGACTTGACAGTTTCTCATCAACAACAAAAAGTGTTAGTGTCCTTTTGACTTTTTGGCTACACCCAAACCACTCTATGTTTTATAAACTTTCCAGAATGAACTTGCCCTGAGTTGGCTATCAGTTAGTACTTATTTAAAAAAACAAAAAAACAAAAAAACATGATCTCCGTTCTTTGGAATACGGTGTGAGGATGGATTTTTTTTCATTGTTGATTCACTAATACAGATTAATGTAAGCAACTAAGAAAGGATATAAAGATGGCAAATTGCGTAAGAGCAGAACAATAAGAATGAAACTGATTCTGTTGCTTGTTGTGTTAGTAAGACAGTCCCATTTTCTTGCATTGGAGAAACAGAGGCCCAGGAGTCATCATGCTGAGTACCTTACTCCTAGTTCTGCCTAACCTTGACAATAAACACTGTTACTTCCTCATATACTTCTTTGGTCCATGTTTTTGCCTTTAAATGCTATTTACCAGTTTCAAATAAGTTTAGAACCCCTCTGCTTACATGCTTCTCACTTACTGTAAATACAAATCTAAGTCAAGGCAAAATATATGAATTCTCTTCATCACTAAGAGATGATGTGGGCTGTCAGTTGTAGAGAGTTGCTTTGGACTTATGAACAAAAAGAGTCACAAGCAACCATTTGGAACTATATTCTTTAGTAAGACTTTGACCTCAAGTAACTGAAAATTTGACTTTAAAAAAATGATTCAAAGATACCCCAAGAGATTCTCATCCCCTCTCATTGCTTTTTCTTGCTGGAGTACTCATCAGATATATTCACAAAGAAAACCTGTCTTCAATGAGATTTCAGGACACACAATCGAGCCAGGTGCAGTGGCTCATGCCTGTAATCCCAACCACTCAGAAGGCTAAGGTGGGAGGACTGCTTGAGTCCAGGAGTTCAAGACTAGCCTGGGCAAAAAAGTGAGAGCCGCCCCCAGCCCCCCGCCCCGATTTCTGGAAAAAAAAGAAAAAGAAAAAGAAAACATTAAGCCAGGTGCAGTAGTGTGTGCCTGTAGACCTGCAGGCTGCTCAAGCCCAGGTGTTCAAGGCTGTAGTGAGCCATGATTGTGCCACTGCCCTCCAGCCTGAGCAACAAAACGAGACCTTGTCTCTAAAAAAATCATTTTAAAAAGACAGGGTTCTGGCAGCCATAGTGGTCAGAGTGTGGTTACCATGCAGGCTGGCAACATTTAAGTTTGACCAAATATATTAAAAAGTTATTTCTTCCAAAAGCAAAATAAAAATACATTCACCTGATTGCAAGAAGAGACATTAAGGAGAAATACAAAGATTCTCAAGAGAAGTGGCAGCACTGTCTTTCCTTGAGAGCATTTAGGCTAATCAATCACAGAGATTTAAAGTCATGCCTCTGGCTTAATTCCAAAACCAAGGGCAACCCCAGACCAATTTTTTCATTAACAAAATACTTTCCAAATTGAGACCCCCCTCCAAATCTGCAATAATTGGTTCACTTTCTATTTGATAGGGGATAGCTTTCTGACCTCAGTCTTCTCCAGAAACATAGAATGGACCTTTTAAAGACAGGGCACTATATTCTGCAGCTATTTGAGATGCTTACCCAGCTGCCTGGAGTTTTTAAAATCTACCAAAGAAGAGCCATAACAGCCCCTAACAATCTCACTCTATGGCAAACACGATGAAAAAGTTGGAGATGCTTCGTTGTACCTACCACATTGTTAAAGAGGCATGTGAAAGACACTGTGGGAACGTGAAAGAAACCCTGGGTGAGAAATAAGCAAAGAGAAAACCTAAAGCCGCCTATCACTTGCGCCAAAGCTGTGGGTGCTGATAGCATTATTGTTTAATCTCTCTGAAGAATATGTGGGAGCAGAAAGCACAACATCCCCAAGTTGTTACTTTGTCACAACTTTACAGAATACATAAGCACTTCAGTAAATACACAGATTTTTTTGCAAACTGTAAATCATCTGTGAGCCACCACTGTTCGACTAATTACAGCAAGAAGCTGTGCTCATTAGCTGTTCTCATCTGGCTCACTGCACGACCTAAATAGTCCGTAAATGAGCCGGCAATTATTGCTGTATTACCACTACCAGCTCCGCTCACATCAAAATATCTCCACCAAATGTTACGCCTGTTGGTATTATCAGGTTAGAAATTTCATAAACATATTGAAGCAGTTAATTGGGAGATTATTTTTAAAAATGTGAAAATAGAATCATCAGTGAAAGAGTTTTCATCAAATCCCAGATAGGCGGCTCCACCTATAGACAAGAACCTCAGAATGCAAGCATCCAGGAGCATACCATTGCCTGCTTCTAAACAACCCTGGAAAACTAGAGAAGCAAGGAAAATTTGTATATGTTAAGTGGCAGAAAGGTGGACCATGCATATTCTTCAGTCACCTATAAAAGATCTCCTGACTTGTTCAAAATAAAATGAAAGCATGTACTCATGGGCCCAGGACCTGAAAGAACTTGAGCTAGACAGAAAAGCAAACAGCAATGTCAGTAAAACTTCATTATTTCTAGTTCCATCATGTGGTATATTCTAAAGGAGAACTAGGATTTTTTTCTTTTTGTTTGCTTGGTTAGTTTAGCTTATTATTCTAAAAATGCCAACATATATGTTAACGGTGAAAAGAAAGTAATAAAATAGTTTGACTTTGAAAAACAAATTTCCAATACCCTAAAACACTTCAGAAGCATCTATTTATCATATGAAGTGATTAGCTGATTATTGTATTCTTATTTATTCATTAAAATGTCCTCTTCAAGCCTCATTTTAGTTATTGTAGATATTTGAAGGTAATACATTTTTAAACTCTGGCATAATTCATATTTCACATTCATTCAGATTCACCCAACCTCAATTAACTTAATTTAATGAGATCCTATTGTGAACATTTTTACTATAAAAAGAGGAGGGGTTCAATACTGGGGCACTTTGTTCTTGTTCCTGATGGTCATCACATCAGATTAATCATTGATTATGATCCTGAAAACTATGGAAGGAATACCAAAAGTACTGAAAGCTAATGAGTGTTCTGATCCTATCAGCTTTTCCCTACTTCCATCAAAGAAGAAAAAAAACCCTCAAATAAATATTTTATTTGATTCTTGATTCTTCTACTAGTTTCTTGCATACAAGGCAGAAACTGTCTCTAATGGGTTGAATATTTTTATTTACCCAGGAAAGGTTGATATCCCAATGTGGGCTATATGGCACAGATTATTTGACAGACTTTGGACAGGATGCAGAATGTAACCAGTTATTAATGATAGACTCTAAACAGATGTTTTTTATGATGGAGATATTGACTATAACAATGATAATAATATTGAGAGGCAACTCTTCCTGCACACCAATTAATTGACACCAATGGGCAAAAGAATGTGCACCATATTTGTTTAACTCTTTGTAGCTGTTAAGCTTTACAAAGAATTCTTAAAATATGATCAGTGAATATGTTTTTCCATGAATTTCATGAAGTATTCAACATAGCTATGATGCTTTTCAAACTCAAGGTGCTAGGCTGTAAACACAGCACTGTTTTTCCCTACTGGAAATTCATTAATTCCAATGTATGTTTTGAGTAAAAGAGTAGCTTCCCTTTTTCTTTTTCCTTTTATGACCTTCTTAGAAAGACAGCTAACTTCCCTGCCTATCTCTTGTCATAGCATCGTCTTGTTATTCAAAGTGAGGTCTGTAATCTAACAACTTCAGCATCACAAGGGAGCTTGCTGGAAATGCAGTATCTTGGGCCCCGATTCTTACCCACTGAATTAGAATCTTCATTTTAACAACTTGAGAAACACTGGTCTAGGTAAGGCCTATTACAGGCCCCCATGAATCTTTTTCCTGCGTGGAAGGAGAGTCAACGCAGTGCCCAGCTGTGAAGAATCAAAGACTGAGCAAAATAAACACATGGTTTTGACTGTTTTAACTCACTATCAACATTTTTTAAAACTTTTATCTGAAGGCCACTCCAGCTTCAGAAAGATATACTGGATCCTGTTGAAGGCTGAGTCTAAAAACAATCCTTTCACTATTCACAATGTGATAATCACATTGGGAGGTATTTTAGAGTAACTTCTGTGTCCCCAGTGCCTCACTCAATACAAGGGGAGATTCATAAAACGGACATTAACCAAAACTCACTATCAAGGGCCCTACTTTTCCCTGGTTGTGGTCATCCTATAGTTCGGATGCCTAATATTTCAAAAATCCCTTCAACTTTTCAATCACTTTTACATCTATCATATTACTTTAACGTCACATATTCAAGTGGATATCTACTGTCTTTTTTTTTTTTTTAACATATTAGGAAACTGAAGCTTGAAGTTGTTTAGTGACTGCCCAAAGTCACCAGCTGGCTAAAGGTAAAGGTGGTATACTTGGGACCTTCTTCTAAAACTGTGATATTTAAGATACTTGTAGAGTATCATATTGTTAGGGAACATCTTAAAGCAACGTAGGCTTATATCCTGCCACTACTCTATTGATGGGATCTACTGCAGCGAACATCTCTGTGTATGTCACTCAGCAGGAGAAATATATAAAGAGGCGTTTTCAGATTTTACTAGACAATATGGTATGATGAAAGAAATGGATAGTGAGCCAGAGAACTTCTCTGAAATAACTGCTATAGGGAGGTGCTTTCCAATCCTCTAGAAAATCAGAACAGTTCCCAGAGGGAACAGATTAGAGCCAAACACTTCCTCCATCTTCTAAATAGCAGAATCTCTGCCATGGAGGACATAATTGGGTGTTTGCTCATTATCCTCAGGGTGTGATTTGGCCTGGTTTTTGGCTTAAATGAGGAAAGGAAGATGGGAAACTGAAGTAGCCCGCTGTTTCAGGACACACAGCTCAGAAACCTGGCACCGTGGAGACGTGTACAGACTATTTATGAAGGGCAGGCAGCCTAGTATGAAGGAAGGATCTTTATCTGTGGTGTGAATCATGCCTGTACTGACAGAATATTGGAAAACCATCCCCCTTGAGTAAAGTACTATGCATGTCTCCATAGCTGCACTTATTCCAATTATAGAAGACAGGGAAGCAGGATTTTATCATTATACAATGTATACATGATTGAAACATCACACTGTAATCTATATGTACACATAATTATTTTATGTCAATAATAAATAAAAAATTAATTGACAAAACAGAAGAGAGAGAAGTTGGTTTTATAAGGATTTTTAAATCCCATCAGGTCAAGAAATAGTATCAATCTAAATCTAAAAGACTGGAAGTTTCAGCTGTTTTCTGTAGAGTTCATTTCCTTATAAGAAAAAGAGTGAAGTGAGTAAAGGAGCCTGTAGCAGCCAAATTAAATTTTGACTAAACATCAATTTCTTTTTTATTAGGGTCAGAAATGTCTCCCCTTAGTAAAAGTTGCTCTGGGGGAATAAAGAAAGGTCTAACTTCTCCTCAGCTTACTTAAAAGGGAAAGGACATTTTGTCACTTGCAGTCAAGATAAGTTAAAATCCTCAATGGCCAGCTATGGTAGTAGGACTACCCTATGTGGACCACCATGGTGTAGACCACCTCAGCTCAGAAACCCAAAAAGTACCTGGAGCAAAATGTTCAGAAACGGATTCAATTCTAGCAGTCGAATGGAGTTTTCTATTGCCTACCCTCTCATTCCTTTCTTAATGGATAGGGGATCTTTTGGAGTTTTAAAAGACTTATAAATTGCACCTTTTTCTCCCTTCCTGAATTCCAAGTCACTTAAGAGACAAAAGAGAAACACAACAGAGATAACCATTGACGTTGTGATCAAACCTCAGAACTGGACAGGCGGTGCTGAACATCCTCAGGGCCTCCCCAGAGATGGCTATTGCTGACAAACTGAGAACACAAAGAATCATACTTAAAATCAGGCTTTCTGCAGGTAGCTTGCTCAGGAGAAAAGGGCGAGAGGAAGGGACGGAGCTGGAACAGCTCATTCCGCTATCAAATTAATTAGAAATCAGCCCACCAGAGGATGACGAGGTCAGGAAATCGAGACCATCCTGACTAACACAGTGAAACCCCTTCTCTACTAAAAATACAAAAAATTAGCCTGGCGTGGTGGCGGGCGCCTGCAGTCCCAGCTGCTGAGGCTGAGGCAGGTGAATGGCGTAAACCCGGGAGGCGGAGCTTGCAGCGAGCCGAGATGGCGCCACTGCACTCCAGCCTGGGCGACAGAGCAACACTCCGTCTCAAAAACTAAAACTAAAAAATAAAAATAAAATAAATAAATACATAAATAAAAAGAAATCAGCCCACCAGCACTGGGAGGAAGTAGGAAAAGAGAAGCCAAGAGTGTTGCACTAATGGATGTCCGTCCACATTGACGGAAATATGAGAAAAGGAGAACAAATGTTTCCACACCCAACCTTACTCAGGCTTTCATTCTCTAAAGCCATTGGAGTAACGATCAAGCCAGTGAAAAACCAGAAATGGAGTTAACCCCCAGAGAAGGTGTTTCACAGCACAATATCAGGACAGATCAACTCCATTTTCAAAAGACCACTCCACAGCAGCAACCATTGCCTCATTTAGGAATTTATTGGGTCAGTTAAGAATAGATTTTGCCTCCAAAATGTTCTGAAATGGATCAAAGTCATGCAATAGTTGAAACTTCTAGGACGACTCTATTATTCAAATCCTAACCTTCACTTGCTGTTCTGTTTCTAATTCCAAATTACTTCCCGCCACATTAACTAACAGCCAGCAAAGGTTCTGCAATGAGATCAAAGGTACTCCAATAATAAAATGACAGCAGTAAGAGTCCTCAAATTTGAATATAAACTCTCTCCTATTATTAATCTCCCAAGATATTAAGAAATTGAAAACACTTATATGTCCCGCTTTTAAAGTATCCCAAATTAAACCCAATAAAATTGAAGACCAAATGAAAATTATCCTACCATTGAAAGATAAACTACAAATACGAATATTTCAAGTTAAATTAAGGTCCGACTTCTTATTCTGCACAGTCACAATTACAGAGCTTCTCTATTAGAAGACTTGATGGAGCCGGGTTGTTTTTGTTTTTTTTTTTAGCAGGTGCAGCAGTTTCTGTCTTCTAGTGAATGAGGTATAGTTTCTTTAAAGCATGTGGATCTGAATTTATTCCAGAACATCTGATGAGCTTCACTTTTCAAAATTCCAAGGGGTTACTAAGACATGCAGACAGCCCTGAATCCATCTTCAATTAAATTCAAAATATAAAGTAATCCTCATCTCCTAAGCAGTTATTCCAGGCAAAATTATATTCTTAAACAAAAGCCTGAGTGTTTTCAAAGATCATAGCAGAGACTTCATAGTATCCGAGGGATGCCAGGTAGATTTGCAAAATCCTGCTGTCTGCTTAACTAGGATGCCAATCTTTTATGTCAGATTTCAGAGTCCACAACTTTTGAAATTTAACACAATGGGAGAACTCTCTGACAAAGAGGCTATTTTTGTCATTATATACTTACCACATTGGAGGACCAGGGAGAGGGGAATTGGGGGTGACACCTATGCATGTTTTCACCTCTCATAGGAAGATGTATGGGATAAATCTTGCCTTCCTGCAAAGTTGAGAAGTTTATAATACTGGTAGCCTTAGCTCTCAAGTCAAATTTTGGATGACTTTCTTTCTGAATCAACATATTCAGCTTTTTAAATTCCTTTTCCCCTTTGGACTCTGTGTTTCTAGTTCACCAATGATAACTTTAAGGCTAACTCCACATTATAATACCCAAAGTATCTTTTGTGCAGACATTTTCATTCCATTGCTCACTGGCTTCTTCCACTGCCTTTGTCATGGTCAGTGGTTCTTAACCAGGAACGATTTTTATCTGCAGCACATATTTGACAGTGTCCAGAGACATGATTTATTCTCACAACTTATGGTGGGGAGGGTATGCTAATGGAATCTAGGGCATAGACGCCAGAGTTGTTGCTAAACTGCCTACAATGCACAGGACAGCAACTCCACACACACAAGGAATTATTTTGCCCAAAATGTCAATAGCGCCCAAATTAAGAAGGCTTGAATTAAGCCTTCTTTCACAGAGAAGTTCTGCCCCTCGTTCCCACACTAGTTGCATTTGGAGAGAGACCTAAGATGATTCTGGAACTGTAGCTACTACTGAGGTTTTTAAAAGCTTGAACCCTTAAGACTCCAGGGCAGACCAATACTCATGACACAGACCCTTTGTGATGCAGTCTTGCCTTAGCTTTTGAATGTTCCCAGTTTTAAACAGCTTCCCTGTCTTTTTCATTTGCAATAGTGGAATAAGTCTCTTAAGTCTAATCTTGTGGTTCCCTTCAGGAAACTCAGATGAGTTTCTAATATTTTAAAATATTTGATCTTTTCCTTCTTGACTGTGTGCAGAATGGTTTGATGGAACTGAAAGTCAACTTTACTTCCTTTCTTTGCTTTGCTTTGTGACCTAGACATGTTTTTATTCTAACATATACCTCAAAACTGTATGGAGGACTCTTCTGTAATGAGAAAAATGAAACAGTAAGTCATGAGTTGGTGAAAATTATCCACTGGCCAAGCCATCCACCTGTATTTTATATATCCAATAATAGTGCACGAGTTTCTTGTTTTCTCCTCTCAATTCTGTCAAGATTTTTGTACCATTCAGTATAGCTGGCCCATTCTTTCAGGGGCAGTACCCCAATTGCTTTCACTACAGATTCTGTCAATGGTATTGAATGAATTTCTTACAGTTTTAGCTCCTTTTGATGGAGTCTATTCTAGTCTTCTCTCTAAAATCTTGCCTATCTTCCTGTGTTGGATGTCTCTGGGCCCCATCACCATACTAAATTTTAGTAACTTCTAAAGGATACCTCCTTTTGACAATTCTCTCCTCGCAGACAGATATAGTTGCTTAACCTATGATCAATACTAGCCTTCAACATTTCATTTTATTCTTCATCTATGTCCATCCAAATCTCAATCTTTCTCTTACAGAAATGTTTCTCTCCTTCTAGCTTATATTTCCACTCTTTCATTCCCACAGTAAGATTGAAGCACACTTCGGAAACCACTACACTCTCTCCTTTATAATCCCTAAAGACAATGTCTCATTCCAAGCCTTTTAATAGCCTTTAGGTTGACAGTAATTTCAATGAATTGTTTCACTGCTTCATCCCTAGAAAATGGCTTTTATTTTATCTAAAAAGGCTCTATGTCTTCTTGTGGTTTTTTTAATTAAATTCTACTATACTTCTATAGGTCAATCCACAGTTTTGGCCTCTGAATTCTAGAACTATGGTCAGACCTTATATCTTTAACAATCCAAAGTTAACTTGAGACCTCTTGGGACCTTGTAACAAGAGGTAGGTCTTGAAACTGTGGACAAGCTACACAAATTTAAAATTACTCTTGGCCAAGCATGGTGGCTCATGCCTGTAATCCTAGCACTTTGAGAGGCCAGTGCAGTAGGATCACTTGAGGCCAAGGGGTCGAGACCAGCCTGGGTAATAGAGCATGACTCTGACTCTGCAAAAGCAAACAAACAAACAAAATACAGTTATTTATTTGGCTGGGTGTGGTGGCATGTACTTGTAGTCCAAGCTACTTGGGAAACTGAGGCAGGAGGCTCACTTGAGCCAAGGAGATTGAAGTTGCAGTTAGAGCTATGATTGTGCCACTGCACCCCAGCTGGTGACAGAGCGAGAGTCTGTCTCTAAAAAATAAAAAATTTAAGAAAAGATAAAGTAGATAAATTGAAAAAAATAGATAAATTTACAGATAGATAGAATAGGAAACTTGGTTGTGTTCGAAAGTGCTAGGGCCCAGATTTTGCAGAAAAACACAGTCAAATAGCTATATTGTTCTGCCTCCAAATATCTGAAAGAAAGCATGTTTAAAAACTTCCTTTTTCCTATAATCACATTTTGCCTCAGCTGTACTTGCTTACCAGGATTTCCATGGCCTATCAGCCAAATTGAAAACTGCATTATTAAATTATCACACAATCCTAAAGCCTCTTGATCGAAGCTCTGCTAGAAATTTACATCCCAGGGCACTATTTTGCTCCCCAAATACCAGTCTTTGTCAATGTCTCAATGTTTTCAGCCAGTGTAACAAGTTTTAATATTTCACCAAATTAAACTACCTCTCAGAATCATAGGCTCCCCTCTTACCACATGCAGAGTGAGACAAGAATGGATGTCCTAAGAGAAAGGCAAGAGGAAGGGACTTAGCCAGCATGCCCAGTTCTGCTACCAGGCACATCAATTAGAATTCACCTTTTCCTCACTGGCAAGGGATGAGTGAAGTGACAGAAACAA
Organism: Mandrillus leucophaeus; assembly: GCF_000951045.1. Classification (NCBI taxonomy): domain Eukaryota; kingdom Metazoa; phylum Chordata; class Mammalia; order Primates; family Cercopithecidae; genus Mandrillus; species Mandrillus leucophaeus. The sequence goes on along the minus strand of NW_012104921.1, from coordinate 1,459,264 downwards.
GCTAGTGTTGTTATGCAAGCCTCTCCACATGGAGAAAACATCAGAAATGGGAAGTTAGCATCCTTAAAACAATAAAGTAGATTGGAGACTACATTAACATAATAACATATTAAAGTTATATTAACAGACATGGACAATGCTAACAAGAAAAAGGTGTGTCTGTTTTGTAGCCTCTCTACTACTAAAACTCTTAAAAAGCCCAAGTCTATTCCTGCAAGGACAGGAGGATATATTGTAAGGATCTACAGCCACCCTTTCTGAATGGATTGGGACCCTCTCAGGATGGAGCTAGGATACTGAGAAGGAGGTTAAAGTGACATAAAGGAACAAGGAAAATATGGGAAGAAGAGAGAAGAGAGTGAGAGCCCAGAGAGAAAAGGAACTCCTGGAATCCTAAAACTGACTTTGCATGGTCTGAAAAGGAGCCACAGGAAAAGATAAAGATAAATTATCAACAACTTTGAGAATCTGGGTATTCATAATTGGCCACCCTTGTGACTTGCCTTCTCATACAGCTGATCACTCATAAGTCTCTGTGCTCCACACCATTCTGCCCTAAGCTCCAGAACTGTCTACAGTTGTGAGCGGTGATTGTGCCATGGCATCCATCCAATAGATCACAACCAATATGCACTAGAGCAGAATAGAGTGGAATAGAAAATAATATGGCTTACTATATGTGAGGATAAGTACTTTTCTGTGAGATGAGTTTCACTTTGATATTTATGTCTGTATGCAATGCATCACAATACGAAATATATTTTTCTCTCTGGTCTGTAGTTAAAAATGTCTGAAAAGCACTAGTTTACATGGCCTCTTCCTCAGAATGTTTCTGTGGTTCATCAAATGAGAAAAAAAAATTTTATTTTCTTACACCCACCAACATCTTGTTCTATTCTATAATATAATGATATGACCATCCACCCATCCTCAAGCAATGGTGAAGTCATCCTTACTTTCTCACAGCATAAATTCTTCCTTCTACAAAGCTTTCTATGACTCTTAGATGTTCCTTTCTAGAGGAACAGCAAAAAGTGTTTCTCTTTCTTATATGTTTTTCCCTTGCTTAGCAGCTATTAAATTCTAACTAAATATATACAAATGAATAAATATTTGAAGGACAGCATACAAATCCAGAAAACAAAGGGTTTTTTCCCAGTTAATTCCCATTTATTCAAAACAATTGAAAATCAGAGTACTCAGATAAATTGATTATCTAAATTAAATGAGTTATTATTAATGCTCCCCCAAATTTAGCAGTTCTCAAACAATTTTCTAACTTGGCTCTATAATTATATTAAATACAAGTTCTTCTTTCTCTGAAAGTTAACTTATTATTCAATTAACCTGTATTGATGCTGTTGATGCCCTGCAAAATGCAAGACAGTCTCCTTGTTGTGAAACAGAGAGCTAAACAAATTGCTCCTCTGAAGGCCTTTATTGTCCTATTAGCCTAGTTGCGTGGCTCTTGTCTTATTTTTTCAGTAAGATTCCAGTTGAAAGATATTTACAGTTGTAAAAATTCTAGAAAATTGGTCTTTAGCACACATTTTTGCCTCAAGGGGTAAATGGAATGGTAAGAACCTCTAATTTCCTCAAATGAGGACTCTCCTTTATTCAGATAGACCTAATTCTGGACTTTTCCTCCAGTAATGAGATTCTTGAAGAATTAATGCTCAGAAAGCTGAACAATAAAGTCTAATATACTTGTTTAGGACATCAGAATACCCAATATCCGTAGTGTCACACAACATATCTCTCTATGTCTTCCAACCACTTTCTTAGTATCAAATTTCTAAGGCCTGAGATATCATGAATGCTGGCAGGTTCACCCTGTGAGGAACCCACACACTCTGATTTATTCCTTTATTTGTCTCTCAATCTCATTCTATACCTATGACTAACACCTATTAACAATAAAGTTTGTGTGGTCATTTCACTTGAACTTTCAAAAAACCTCACCTGAAAAGAGTTTGAATGTGGAGAAGAAGTGATGAGACTCAGAGAAAAATAAGCAGTCATCTAAGAAGTAGGGCATTGTGAACCTCTGCTATCTGTCTCAGAATGTTTGAGGAGATATAGGTCTTAGTTGCCCTGCATAGTGCTTTGTTGAATGTTCTGACAAGTGAGTGTTTAATTAATAAGACACACACCTCTAGAAGCTGTTAATTAACTCTTTTGGTCCTTTAGGGTATGAATCAGTAAGTCAACATGGTTTCTACACAGTACGACACTCTTGAGCAATAGGAAGAATCATGAAGCTTCCAATAATGATCAACAAATTTAGAGTCATTTAGAACTCTAACAAGTAAGCTGAAATACCACCCGAGAATTTTGTCTCAATTTATCTTTCCTTTTGTGTTCAAATACTTTAAATCTGATTGATCCCACAGCATTAATAATTAGGGAAAATCTTTTATCCATGTCTCCAGAGAAGGAGTAAGCCAAGAACCCATTTTCAAATCATTCTTAGAGAGGGCTAAAGTTAGCAATCAGCTTTGCATAGGAACCCATTTTTTTCTATTAATACAGAAATATGTAACTACATCTAAATCTAATGCCCCTCACTTCATGATCACACATTAGAGGGATTCAATAACCTAAAATGTGTCCTTTCTTTTTTCTGATTGAGAGAAAAGTGTATTTATTTAAACAAGGATAAACTTTTGAGGGGCACATAACATAGTGGTTTTATGAAGCCTTTGAGGTCACTATGCCAGTATTCAGATTCTAGTCCTGCAGCCTGATAAATTTTTGTAGATACCACTAGCCTATAATCTTTTCCTCACTCAGTTCATTGAGTCAGAGATGTCCGTCATCCAGTATGGCTGAAATGAAAAGTAAAAGCTCAGATTTTTAGTTTCTAATCTTTATAAAATTGATAGCAGAAACAATTACTTATATTTCTATATTTTGAAGAATTTTTTTGAGAATTGCTTGAGAAGCAAAAGTCTAAGTCTATAAAGGAAAGAGGCTTAAGGTTTTTCCAGAAACAATGTGTATTAGGCTGTTCTTGCATTGATATAAAGAAAAACCTGGACTGGGTAATTTATAAAGAAAAGAGGTTTAATTGACTCACAGTTCTGTAGGCTTTACAGGCAGTATGGTGCTAGCATCTGATCAACTTCTGGGGAAGTCTCATAAAGCTTACAATCATTGCAGAAGGTAAAGAGGGAGAAGGCACATCACATGGTGAAAGCAGGAGGAAGGAGGAGAGAGGTGGAGGGGCAGACGCCACACAGTTTTAAACAACCAGATCGCATGAGAACTCACCCCCTATTGTAAAGACAACATCAAGCCATGAGGCATCCACTCCCATGATCAAAATACCTTCCACCAGGCCCTACCTCCAATACTGGGGATTACAATTCAACATAAGATTTGGGTGGGAACACAGATCCAAACTATATCATTCCACCCCTAATCCCTCCCAAATCGCATATTCTTCTCACATGGCAAAATACAATCATGCCTTCCTGACAGTCCCCCAAAGTCTTAACTCATTCCAGTGTTAACTCAAAAATCCAAAATCTCATCTGAGACAAGGCAAGTCTCTTCTACCTATGAGCCTATAAAATAAAAACAAGTTATTTACTTCCAAGATGCAATGAAGGTATGAACATTGCATAAACATTGCCATTCCGAAAGGGAGGAATTGGCCAAAAGAAAGGGGCTAAAGGCCCCATGCAAGTTCAAATTCCAGCAGAGCAATCATTAAAATTTAAATCTCCAAAATAACCTCCTTTGACTCCATGTCCCACATTTAGGGCACATTGGTGCAAGGGGTAGTCTCCTAAGGCCTTGGGCAGCTCTACCCTGTGGATTTGCAGGGTTCAGCCTCCAGGGCTGCTCTCATGAGTTGGAGTTTAATGCCTGTGGCTTTTCTGGGTGCAGGGTGCAAGCTTCTGGTGGATCTGCCATTCTGAGGACTGGAGGATGGTGGCCGCCTTCTCACAGCTCCAGCAGGCGATGTCCCATTGGGGCCTCTGTGAGGGCTCCAGCCCCACATTTCCCCTTGGCACTGCCCTAGTATAGGTTCTCTGTGAAGGCTCCACCCATGCAGTAGGCTTCTGCCTGAGCACCCAGGCTTTCTCAAACATCTTCTAAAACGTAGGATGCTACACATTCTTAATTTTTGCATTTTGTGCACCTACAGGCTTAACACCATGTGGAAGACATCAAGGCTTAAGGCTTCTATTCTCCAAAGTGGCAGCCTTGGCTGTACCTGAGCTCCTTTGAGCTGAGGCTGGAGCCAGAATGGCTTGGATGTGGGTAGAAGTGCCCTGAAGCTGCATAGGACAGGAGAGCCCTGGGCCTGGCCCATGAAACCATTCTTCCCTCCTGGACCTCTGCGTCTGCAATGGGAAGGGCTGACTGGGAGATCTCTGAAATGCCTCTGAGGCCTATTTTCCATTGTCTTAGCTAGCAGCACTTGGCTCCTTTTTAGTTATACAAATTTCTCTAGCAAGTGGTTGCTCCACAGCCTGCTTGAATTCTTCTCCCAAAAAACCTTTTTCTTTCTCTGCCACATGGCCAGCCTGCCAGTTTTTCAAATTTTTGTGCTCTGCTTCTCTTTTAGATACAAGTTCCAACTTTAAATCATTTTTTTGCTCCTTCATCTGACTGTATGCTGTTAGAAGCAGCCAGGCCACACTTGAACAATTTGCTACTTAGAAATTTCTTATGCCAGACATCCTAGATCATCACACTCAAGTTTAAACTTCCACAGATCCCTAGGACATGAACACAATCCAGTCAAGCTCTTTGCTAGGACATAACATGCATAACCTTTACTCCAGTACACAATAAGTTCCTCATTTCCATCTGAGACTTTGTCAGCCTAGCCTTCACTGTCCATATCATGATCAGTATTTTGGTCATAACCATTTAATCAGTCTCTAAGAAATTCCAAACTTTCTCTCTTCCTCCTTTCTACTGAGCCCTGCAAACTCTGTCAACCTCTGCCCATTACCCAGTTGCTTTCACATGTTCATGTATCTTTATAGCAGCACCCTTCTCTTCAGTACCAGTATTAGGCTATTCTTGTGCTGCTATAAATACCCGAGACTTTGTAGTTTATAAGAAAAAAGGTTTAATTGGCTTGCAGTTCTGCAGGTTATACAGGAAGCATAGTGGCATTTGCCTAGAGAGGCCTCAGGAAGCTTTCAATCATGGTGTAAGGGAAAGGGGGAAGAGAAACATCATATGGCAATAATGGGAGCAAGAGCAAGAGAGTGGGAGGAGATGCCACACACTTAACCAAATCTTGTGAGTACTCACTATTGCAAGAACGGCACCAAACCATGAGGGATCTGCCCCTATGATCCAAACACTTCTCACCAGGCCCCACCTTCAGCATTGGGGATTATAATTCAACATGCAGTTTGGGCAGGGACAAAAATGCAAACCATATCACAGTGCTTGGAAAGAACATACAGTTGGCCCTTAAGCAACAGTGGTTTAAACTGCGTGGTCCCCTTATGCTCAGATTTCTTTTCAATCAGACTCTGATTAAAAAAAAAAAAAAATACAGTATTCACGGGATAGAAATTCACACATATGGAAGATCAACTTTTCCTATATACTTGGGTCCCACAGGGCCAACTGTGGCACTTTAGTATGTGTATATGTTGGTATACAGGGGTTGTACTGTAACCAATCTCCCAGTCAGAGAAGAGCAAAGACGCCAAGTTGGTCAGGAAATACAGAAATGGAGTGGGTATAATCTAGGAGGATGTGAAAGGATTAAGGAGGGAAGGGCTGTGAAAAGGGCTCACACAAGAAGGATCCTGAGGAAGGGATCAAATTCAGTATTTAGAGACTTACTAGTGTCTGTCTGAAGAGAGCCCTCAATTGCCTTTGCAGGAAGTGAGTTCAACCAAGCCAGTACTTAACACAGTCTGTTGGTCTTGGTCTTTGCACAGCATGGTAATATCAGAGTAGTGAGACTTTTATATGGCAGTTTAGGGTTCCAAGACACCAAGGAAGAAGCTGCCAGTTCTCTTAAAGCTTGCACCTGCAGCTAGCATAGCATCACTTCTGACATCTTCTATTGAGCAAGTAGTCACAGCAAACTCAGATTCATGGGAGGGGGGAAATAGACTCTACCTCTTGATGAAAGGATTATCAAAAATTTCAACCATCTTTACTCCATCACACCTTTTTAAAGAGGTGATACATGAGTTGAGAGATGAATACTAAAAATAAATGAGACTTGAAACTTTTTGAAGATATATATACCTGAGAAATAGAATAGTACAGGTAAAAGCTAAGTCCCCTTGAACGGGAGCTTCACATTTTCAAAAAGCAAGAAGTAGGTGAGTATGGATGGAGCATAGTGAATGAGAGGGAGTGTTAAGAGATGATATAGATGAAAAAGGCAAAATAATTTTCATTGTTAAAAAGTATTACTCATAAATACTTTTTAAAAACTATAATTTTCCTTAACACTGCAAATTCCTAATTCCTTTAACTCTTTAAATTGTTTCTTTATCTTCATTTCAAAAACAATAAGGTTATATTGAAAATTCTTGGAATATCTATTTTTGACTTTTTTGACTTTCTATTATAAAAAACGAAGATTTAACTGTCATCAACCATATATATACATATATCTCCCATCTTCCTCAAATAAATCTATAACAACAATTTATATAAATTAGTATTTAACGTTTTCACTATTAAAAACACACTTTTTAGAACTGACTTGTGTGGTATATTATTCTCTTCTGTAGCTTTTTGCTTTTATTTGAGTTATAATTGCCTCATTGTTTCATTTGCTTGCTTTTTAAAATAATTGTCTAAATTTAGGTCCAAATTTTTTGACAGAAGTATAAAATTCTTCTCATTAAAATTAAAATACATTAGGTAATTTATCTTTCTTCCTTTTGAAAAAAAAGTTTCTTGAACTTATCTCTACTAAAGCTCTCTGTGCCTCTACTTAATTTAGCCTTATTATAGCCTAGACATGCTTGATAGGAGTTAGCATGGAACTTTCCCACACCATTTATGTCTAACTTCTCTTTACCACATTCTCTTATTGAATTGAATTATTTGTTTCTCCTTTTCTTGGTTCATTGCCACATTTTCATATCCTTTATTTCCTGAAAGAGGGGGTATAAAAGATTTTAAAAAATAAAGCTCTTTCACTTAATAATTTACCCCAGATCAGAATTCAAGAATAAATTTATTTTCTCTCAGAATTTGGAAAGACTTGCTTACTTTTCAGTAAACTCTCAACATTGTAGAAAATGTCAGTGTCCTTGAAGAAAGTCAATTTGTATATGACTTTCTTTTTTTCTTGGAAATTTTCACATTTAAAAAAATCCCTATTGTTTTGAAATGATACGATATGATTTCTTTTGTAAACGTTCTGCTGCAATCTTGGTGAACACTTTCCATCTGGAAATTCAAGACTTTACATTTGGAGTAATTTTCTTTTATTATTCCTTTGATATTTTCTATGAATTCCCTCTGTATTCTCTTTCTAGAATTTCTGTTAATCAAAAATTCAAGTCTTTTTCTTCTGGGGTTTTACTTTTTTTGTTTGTTTGTTTTAAAAAAATATCATCCTATCCCTTTTATCTGTATTTTCTTTCTGGAATTTCTATTATTTAGAATTTAGAATTGGTTTGCACATGGCTTTACTTTATCTCTCTCCTATTTTCCATCTATTTGTTTTTCTGTGTTACTGACTGGGTTGTTTCTACAATTTTATCTTCGGTCCTTCAGTTAGATGGTTTAATTTTTGCTCTCTGTGATAGGCAGAAGAACCCACCTCCACCCCGCCCGATCTGCCAAGCCAACCACAAAGATAACCAAGTGCTAATCCCCACGACCTGTGAATATGTTGTGTTACATGGCAAGACATTAAATTCACAGATGAAATTAAGGTGGCTAATTAGCCAACTTTAGGATAAGTTGGATTATCTAGATGGACCAAATGTAATTACAACAGGCCTTTAAATATGGAAGAGAGAGGAAGGAGAGTTACTGTCAGAGTCATGCAATGTGATGGACTCCATATGTCATTGCTGGATGTGAAGACAGAAGGGGACCACAAGCCAAGGAATGCAGTCAGTATCTAGAAGCTGGAAAAGGCAAGAAAACAAATTTGGTCCTGATGATACCTTGATTTTAGCCTACTAAGACCCATTTTAGACTTCTGGATATAAATTTGTGTTGTTTTAAGCCACTAAATGTGGGGTAATTTGTTACAGCAGTAATAGAAAACGAATATGCTATCATATTTTCAATTTCTAAGACCTATGTATTATTTCTTAATATTATCTTTTCATAGAGTTCTATTTATGTAGAAGAATTTCTTTTGTCTTTGAGGGTGTTAAATATGTAGGGTAATGTTTTCTTTGTATTGGATCTTTTTCTCTGAAATCTTTTCTTTTATTCCTTTTAATTCTTGTCTTGTATATTAGAGCCTTCCTTCAGAAGTCTAAGGTCCTTGATTTTGCATTTATATTTAAGCGTAAGGCACTGAAATGATGGTTAGGAACTCTTTTAGTCTGGACAGTTTTTTTGACCAGTGGGCATTACCATAGGTAAACAGGCAGGAATCTGGCCATTCCTTTAGGAGACTCTCGAATGCCAGTAAGTCCAGTGTTGTTTTTCTTTGTCCGTTCCCCAGACAGGTGGTAACCCATGTTTGGTTTGAAGCATACAATGATAGCAGCTAATATTCTAGCAGTCAAGTGGAAAAAAAAAGGTGATTATGAATGTTTTGTTCAAGATGCAGGCTGTTAGATAGTTAGAGAATCACTTAAGAACATACTGGCTGCCTGCTGAAATTTTAAACCACTGGAGAGATGGAAGTCCAAGTATCATCTTTCTCACTGATTTGGTTAGAAAAATGTGGCTTAGGTTTAAAGGCCAAATGGAAAAATATTCAAGTTCCATGCCTGGTTTAAAGGCCAAATGAAATAATATTCAAGTTCCATGCCTTTGCCTAGGTCAGCATACTTGAGGGAACATTCAGGTGTACAGAGCCAACTTACTTACCCATGATCACTGCCTCACACTGAGAGAGCAAAAACATAAAACTAAAAGACAAAACAAAACAAAAAAATCCTGAGGAATTAGATTGTCCTGTTCATGAAACACAGATCAATAGTTATAACTCAATGATCAGGTAATTGTCTCCTTCTCCATGGGAAAGACAGGAATAGGACAAGATGCCAAGAATTTACTCTAGCAAGTCCTTCTACATATAACCTGAAAGTGGGAATAGGCATCCCTCAATATACAAGTATATACCTCAATATACTTGGTGTCTCAGCAGTACCCTGGATCCACAGTCCCTTTCCACAAAAGGTGCCATCTCCTGGAGTAAGATAATCTGAGGAACTAATTGCCTACTGTATAGATTCAAAGCATCCTCCCATTTTCAGCCCACCTTGCTCCAGGCGGTCGAACATTTTATGTGCCTGTGATCCTGAATTTGGAAGCTCAAAATTGTTAGGTGTTTTTTAAATCCTCCTCCACACCCCCTTGTAAGTAAGCAGATTTCAATTTTTCCCTCTTGTAAGTTATTTAGCACCAGTCCTTCTGCTTCCTACCTTCCAAAATTTTATTGACGTCTCTATCTGCTCTCATCTCCTATCCCTGCTGTGTGTCTTTGAGGTTTATCTTTTTTAAATGTGTTTATTGATATGTTAGGCAACTTATTTTGAGGAAAAAGAGTACCTTCAATCTATCATGTATAATTGCGATTCCTTTTGTGATCTTCTATATTTAAAAATAATTTATAAAATGAATATTTTTTGTAATCACAAAGAACACAATAAATATTATTTTTAAGAGAATTAAGATTTCAGTCTAGTGAAATTTTTACCTCTACTCATTCTAATTTATTTTATTTACTTATAATTTTTTATGAAAAAGTAATTTCAGGTATCTCTCCTATATATAAATGGCCCAGTTATTCCATTTGCCAATTTTCCCCCCAAAATTACATTTCATTAAAAGGCAAATGCTGTTTGCCTGGGTGTTAATAAATTATTACCACTTCATATACAACACATATTGTACAACACATATTTTATAAATTTGGAAAAATGTAACAACTGAGCAAATAGTATAGTGAGAAGACTAATATATATTGAGTACAAATGTAAATACATTATTCTTGCCTTATAAATGAGAAACTTAAGGGTCTTCAAGCTTAAGTAACTTATCCAAGGTCTTCTGTTCCAAAGGCCATATATACACTTACCATATACTGCCATCAACTTCTATAGACCAGCGCATTTTTTTCGATAGGTTACTATGTGGCTATTCAACCAGATATATTAAAGTATTTATTTTATGTCTTTCACGTCTTAGTTTTCTATTGACAAAATGGGAAGCTCAGACTCCCGTGTCCTTTCATTTTCTCTTGGCTTTCAGAATTGATATGAGAACTAAGGCACCATCTAAAACATAGACACATCAAAAGGAGCTCTAGAATTACAAGTTAGCATAATTTACCATAAAGAATTGTTCCCCAGCTGGGGTGTGCTGTGGCTGGAGCCCAGTTCAATACCAGGAAGCCAGCAGACCCACCTTGTTGATTAAAAAAAAAAAAAAAAAAGCTTCATTCTACATTTTACTGATATGCTTTGGGATTCAGTGGCTTCACTGTTTTCTCAGCCTTTGTTATTATTAATACTTAATTTTAATGGAAGAAGGGAGGATTTTGATGTGGGTGGCTTGCTTCTTCTTTTTGTTGTTGTTAAATGTAGCAACAAACAATCAAATCAAAGGAAGAAGAATACAAAGAAAATGGGTGGTGAATAAACAAAAAGGTCAGGACGCTAGTATTTAGTGCAATTTCTGGGGAGCTATTAACTACACTGTGATTGGCAGATTTAACAGTACCTTCTGCTCTCTTTTGCCAGCAACTATGCAATTATTCCAGGTGTTGTAGTGGAATGACTCTATCAAATTTTATAGGATTAATCAGCATGTAAATGTTGGCAGGCTTCAGACTCAGATCTGGACTTCAGGTGCAGACTTAGAACAGGTGGAGAAAAACACTTCTTCATTTGTTTTTAAAAGAGATTTATAAATCGACCATACAACTTCTGCCCCAAGACAGCTTATTTTATGACTTTTTACTCAGAACAATCTATCTTTGAAGTGTACAAAAACTTAACTGTGTACTAAAAAGGTAAAAATTATTCCAGAATTTATAATGTGCATGAATATTACAATTCTGTATTTCCTCTTTGAAATTCTGGGAAATATTTCGGTTATTGTTGTTTTGGGACTTGGTGGGGGGAAATATTTTAAACATTTCTTCTGTTGGTTATAACTTCATAATATGTCATAATGTTGCTGAAACACCAAGGGTGTGGTCTAGGTCCCATTGCCTTTCACACAGAAAGCCAATCACTGAGAGGAATATTACCAGGGAAGAAGGCTTTATGCAAGTGCTGCAGGCGAAGAGACAGGAGATAAGTCTCAAATCCATCTCCCTAGTCTACTAAAATTAGAGGTTTATATAACAGGGAAGAAATGTTACTTGGGAGGACTAAGGAAGCGGAGTGGGCCAACACATAGCAGATGGTCAGTCAGGCAATCATGTCAATGAAGGGGTCTGGTGTCTCCTTGTCCAGATGTGGTGATGTGCTGAGTTTCAGTTCTTTGATACTATCTGGGAGGGGGAGGGGCGCTAAAGGTAGATTTACTGAGAAAGGAATTCAGATAAGACAAAAGTAAATTTCCAGCTTTACAACAGGGAGGGTCAATTTCTGTTTATTAAAACAAAATAACCTGTAAACATCAGTTCTACGGAGAAATTGGAATGATTTCAATAATAGTAAACAAAGAGACAAACAGGGTCTCTATTAGTTCCATCTGTCAAATTTTTCTTTAGTGATGTCAGAGAGATGTTCAAGAGGGATTTGGGACACTGTGTAAAGCTCATTGTCTCATTAACTATTTGGCATAAACTCCTCTACTCATGAACTTCCAATGCTCCTAATTGCCTACAGCAGTGGTTTTCAATTATTTGTCCTTGCCAAAACTAATTTAGGCACTCTTTGAGTAACAACAGCTCACTCCAGCAGGAACACTCTGCACCTTGAGGATGGGGCATGACAGAGCGGAGTAGGAAAGTGACATTTTGAGAAGCTCTTTTAGATGTTTGGATATCCCCTCTCGCCTCTGGCCCCAGTAGAGAAGCACTGTCCCTGAGTATGGAGTTCAAACATCTCAGTTTGCTATTTAAGGCTCTTCAGTTCTAGTTTGACCTAGCTACCCAGCCTCACCTCAAACCCCTTCTCTAACAACATGAATTTTAACCAGACAGCATCTCCATTATACCTTCATTCCTGCCTTAGTATTTTTTTATTGCTGTTTCATTTTCAAACCAAAGACTAGTTCAATCTCACCTTTTCTAAGATACTTTTCCCAGCATTCCCCAAACAACTGTATTCTGTCTGTATAGTCCTTGTTTATATTACTAGTTTGATCATGAACAAGTATAGATCAGAGACGCACTTAAAATGGATGTGGCATGTTCTGCAAATGCTGGATTTATAGTACATACTGAGTAATTTAGCAGCTCTACCATTGTTATTTAAAATCCCTTTTTCATTGTCTTATTTTTGTTCTGTTTCTTCCATGCTTTTGTTCGGTGGTAATTGAGAGACTGTTGGGCTTCACTATTTTGAAAGAAGTTATTCTACAAGACACTTTGGTTCAACTCTCCACTAAATTGACAGATGAGGTTCAGTGCTGAAATGACTAGCTCAGTCCCACTGGGGTTATTGTTCTTTTTCAATTGAAGATATTTGTTCTATCTTATTAAAGGTACCTCAAAACTTCAGCAAATGTATCAAATAACCCAAGGCTCTCGTATACCCAATGTTAGTCATTATGATAAATAATTCATTCATCAAATCAATTCTAAAGTCATTAATTTTGTTGATATACTAAATATACTAGTTAATGGTAACCATTTCTACCTTGAAGGACAAAACAGTAGGTGAAGTTAGAAGTAAACTTAGATATCCTTGAACTCCTTTCTTCTGTGGGAACAAGGAAGGCAATACTTTTTTTTTGAGTTTTGTTTGTTTGTTTTTCAAGAAAAAGACAAATGTAATCTGACCTAAATTTTAGGCTGTCCTTTTTGTTTTATGGTACATGCCAGTACAAGAAAGAAAGAAAATCTCTCTCTCTTACAGTGCAATGTAATAAATGTCTTCCTATATAAGCTTAAATTTTTAACTGAACTCATGTATGTGATGAGAACAAGAAGCTCAAATGCTAATGTCAGCAGATAAGGGGAGAATGAGCCCAGAAAGTGATAATAAGTGAGATGTTAAAAATTTATCAGAATCTGAAGCCTAGTTTCTCATTTTTAACTGAAAAGCCAGATCTGATTTAGAAAATAAACTGATAGCAACATGCAGTATAAATCGCAGCCTGAGAAATTGGAGGCTGAAGGACAGAGTAATGCAGAAAGTGATGGATAGAGCATCAGTGCAATGCAGTGGGAAGACTGGGATGGAAATGAGAGGGACTCTGGAGCAGGACACAGCAAGCCTTGGCCATTGCCTGTACCATGAGGAGAGATGGAGAGAATTAAGCCTGCTGACTGGGAAGGCAGTGCTGTCATGAATCATGATAGGAAAAGCAAACTGTGTGTTTTACTCACCTAGAGAGTAAAGATATTGATATAAATCGGTTACTGGGTTATTTTAAACTATAACTTTAAAAGGTGACCCTAGGTCTGTTAAAATGTGTTTGGAATTATGGGCTTCTCATTCTAGGACAAATAACATATGCACTTGAATTATTATTACTTAAATGCCTCTTGTGGTTCTGGCTCATTTCGATTGTATCTGCAGACAATGGCTATTCCTTTTACAGAAACAGATGACTGAGCCAAAACTCAGCTTTTTGGCAGTCAATAATCAGGAAGAAAAGAAACCCCAAAAAAAAGGCCTTTGAACCACTGTAATAGACACCAGGCACAAAAAAATTAGAAACTTCTGCATTTTACTCAGCATTCATTTCCTTTATAGGTACCATGAAAGTTTAATGGACCAGTTATGAATGGGTATTTGTATTGGCCAGAATAGATAAGATTATACTGCTGAAAAAAAATCAGTGGCTTAAGACAGCAAAATATTTCACGCTACATGTCCATTACAGGATGACAGCGTGACTCTGCTTCTCACAGTCCCTCAAGACACAGTTGAGGAGTATTTCATCCAGACACAGGCTTCTTGTATCTTCACAACAGGGAAAAAGACACAGTGATTTGAGAACAGAATTTTAAAACATCAGCCCAGAAGTGACACACATGACTTCTGTTCACATGTCTGTGGTCAAGGCAAATCTCATGATTACACTTAGTTCAAGGGATTAGGTAAGCATAATCCTACCATGTATCTGGAAAAGAGAGGATTGGGAAAAAGTCAAATAGACAACATCCCACTGGTATGAGCTAACGCTTGTAGAAGTATTATTAAACTAGATACATTACACACATGTAAAGTTTTAATATTATTGTGCTACAAAGTACCTTGTCCTTTATGTGGCATTTAGTTGTTTTGCACTTAGAGAATAATCACCCTGTTATGTATTTTCTACTTCATGGAATGACATCATTCTCTATGGAGTTTTAGCTGAACCCTCAAACCTGAGCTGGATGCCCAAGGAGCTATGATAGTGCCCTATGCTTTCTTCTGTGTCATGACGCCTAGGGTGCCTTGTAATTGGCACCTCAAGAGCAAGAACTGAGTCAAAACCTTCTTCCATCAATCACTGGCCAATTTCCAGAGGTCAGGCCATACTTTAGAGGCTGCTCAGTTGTCTCCTTGCCCCAGTGACTACACCCCAGTCTTTGTGCCCCTTGGGCTGCAAACTTGACTCTAGAGACAAATAACTTCAGGATTTAGGCTAATTTTTAAATAATCCCCGCCACTGACACTGACTATAAATACATATGCTTGCTTACACATTTTATGTCTTAAAATGAGTCTTAGTTTTTATAATATAGAGAGTAAGGCGGTTCAGTGACTCTAGTTAACACAACTAAACTGTTAATATTCCTATTTGTCCATGTATTTTTGTTGTATGAGCTTTAGATATCTTGGTAAAGTGACAATGTAGAATTTCATGCTTCTGGGCAATGTATTTTTGAAGGGCAATTTTTCAGGTTTGTGTTTCAAATGTACCTACATACCAATTTAAAATTCCCTTTGAATAATTACACTGTCATACAACCTGTATCAGCTGGATTTTAAAGTACCGGTTCTATACTCATAAGAAGAGACATGATGGTTTTAACATTAAACAAAACTTTCTTGCCTCATTTAAACAGCACTTACATTGCTATAATCAGAGAGTAATCTAGGCATGGCAGCAAAACAAGGATTGGATAAGGCTTGAAAAGACCTATCAAAATCCCAGAAGACAACCAGAAAAATGTTCAAAGCCTTTCTAATTCTAATAGAAATTAAATTATTCATTTCCTCTTCTTGGGGCTTTTCTATCTTCGGACTGCAAAGCCCTACTTAATTCTCGGAGAGAAATTGCCAGTTAATTGGTTAACTAACTGTAGCCCACGGTAAAATCCCTCATTAACAAGTATGTAAAAAACAAGGATTGTACATAGCAGAGAGTCATAAGTGCAATGTTTTGTTAATCTTTCACCAGAAATAATATTCCTTAATGTGCAGGTTTTCTAATCTTTCAAGTCTAACGGTCACTAGGAAATACCTGATTGTGTCTCTTTTCCACCCTGGAAGAGGAAGGTGAGAAGTGATCAAGGCTATCAAAACTGATACCTGCCATCAAGAGGAAAGAGTCACGGATGAGTCTGACTCTTCCTTACCTTTTCCTCCAGGTCTTTACTCCCCCTATGCCTTTTCCTAAACCAGCTAAATTTCCCAAAAGTGAATTAAAAGACTGGTTTTACGTATTTAGAAAAATGGAAAATATGCTTTTCCTTCCTGTCCTTTCCAGACCTGGGAAAATGTTATCAACTTTCCAGCAGGAACCTGGTTTCTAGGTCTATCTAGGTTTCTAGCCATGGTCTAATATATTTTCCATCCTTCGATGCATGGGAGTATGATCCCCCTTTAGAGCACACAAATACCATTTGAAAAAGAACTTGCATTAACATAACTATAACCCCACTGGAAAATGCTTTTATCAATCATCTTGCATAAAGTTGTCCTCACATACATCAGAGGAGCAAGTTTCAGATTTCTTGTTGAGTTTTCCCGTGCCAGTCCAGTTTCATAAATGATTGTTTCCTCAAAGACATAAACAAAATGCTTGTCCTTAAACGTTTCTTTTTTTTTTTTTTTTTTTGAGACAGAGTCTCGCTTAGTCGCCCAGGCTGGAGTGCAGTGGCGCGATCTCGGCTCACTGCAAGCTCCGCCTCCCGGGTTCACGCCCTTCTCCTGCCTCAGCCTCCCGAGTAGCTGGGACTACAGGCGCCCGCCGCCTCGCCCGGCTAATTTTTTGCATTTTTAGTAGAGACGGGGTTTCAACCGTGTTAGCCAGGATGGTCTCGATCTCCTGACCTCGTGATCCGCCCGCCTCGGCCTCCCAAAGTGCTGGGATTACAGGCGTGAGCCACCGCGCCCGGCCAAACGTTTCTAACCTAGGAATAAGCAACAAAGAAAAAAGGGCCCAGGATGCCGATAGAGGCCATACTCCTCTAAGCGAGCCAACATCCAACTGAGAACTGTTATCCATTTGATGCAAGGCAACCTAAGCTATTTCGGCTCCCTGATGCTAGCTAACCACATGATGAGACCAGGCCAATTTCTCCTTCCACTGTTTGTTCCATTGAACCTTCCACCCAGAATGCACTGCTCCTCTTTGCTCTACATAACCAGTCTACTCATCCATCACTGTAAGAACCCTACCTGGAGTCTTTTCTGAATGACTGCTCAAAGGCAAGGGTCGTGCCTTCTATTCTTCTTATCTCCTAACCACCCTTACCATTCTACCAGGTACATAAGGGATGATCTAGATTTGCCTTTTAAACATGCAAAAGGGCAGGGGCTTGCGAGTGGAGAGAAAATGCAAACATTCCTATTACATAGGCTTTAAAAAATAACCTAGATGTTTTATAATATAAATTTTGGACTATTTCTAAAATTGAACTTCCATCAACACTTAACCAGTCTCTTACTCTTTAGCCCCGTTGCACATGTATAATAGTTTCTGTAAACATCAGCTTATATTCTTGAGAACAAATTGTAAGCATTTTTAAATAAATTAGATTGATAGCTCTGCCAGAAAAGCCTAAACCCAGTTTGAGACTGAATTACATGTTTCTTGTACTTGCTGCTACATCTTCCTTATATCCTGGGCCTTCACACGTCTTCCATGGCTTTAGAATATTTTGGCAATATCCGTGCATCTAATATTTCTTACCAACCATAACCCATACATTAGAAGACTATTCTGGAAATCTTTCTTGGAAAGCTCTTTATGCAGAAAATAGTATTCTTCCTGTGGAACTGCAGAATGTTAATAAATGTCGCATATAAAGAGCCCCGTGATCATTTAAGTGTGGGAAACTTGAGTTAAATAAAGTTAAACAAGTTACTTCATTGCAGAACTTTTTAGAACTTTTAGTATATTAAAGTGCAGTGTCAGTCACGAATAGGAAGATGGAGAAGGCAGCATTTCCCAACTTCTCACAATACAATTCAAGGAGCAGCTTTGAGGGCCAGGAAAATGTACTTATAGGGATTAGAACGTCTCTCTGTCCCGTGTCCTCTTTAGAAAGCTAATGCAGTCATAGTCCAAATTTTGTCGCACACCAAAATAGTTACTGCAAAAATTGTTTTAGCCTGGAGGAATTTTCCAGTCTTCCTGGATAACATGACTGCTTTAACCTTAGAAAGTGTACTGAGAATTAATAATCAACTCTATTTACTTGAATAACATGAAGGTTCAGACACTGAAAATAATTTCTGGAGAACACAGCATTCAATTCTTTCTTCCTCACCATCTCCCTCATCCACCCAGAACTAATTCCCTTCAAATTAAAGATGCAGAAAAGAATAAGCCATGCAAATATGCCTTCTGTCATACTGACAATAATAAATATGGACAAAGAGTTTAGAAGCTGGTCAGTTTGAAGTAGGCAGAGGTTCATGGACCTGAAGATCTCAGGTTTTGTTTGAGAACTGGAATTTCTGCATCTTGGTTCTACCTTCCTCAAATTTTTACTGAGGAATTTGCTTCATTTTCCCAAAGCAAATTCAACATTTTAATGTACACATAGCCAATCATAAAATCAACCCCTTATTTTCCTTCCAACAGGACTACAGTACCTAATGAGTTTCAATAATTTTAAGAAATAAAAATGAAAGAAAAATGGAATTAACAAGCTCCCTTCCTTTCCATGTAATCTAAGAAGAATGCGAAATATACTTATTCCAAGTATATGCAAGAATATTTCATCACCAGATCAGTATAACCTTGGAGAAATATGTCTGAAAACTTCAAACTACAATACCCTGAGATGATGCATCAAAAGCCTGTTGGAAACAAAAGTTTGGATTCAGAGTGGCATGTGGATACCTGTTTTTCTCAGCAAAATAATTCAGCCATTGTAATTATTTTTAACAGAATTGGGCTTCACACTGTGGGATAATGAGCTGGAAAATGTATTTGTTTTAAATAAAGGCATTTTCACACTACAAGAACACACAAACATCTACGAAACCCAAATGCGCCCGTCCAGCGTGCCTGGTAAAAGAGCCAATTTGATGTTATTTCCAACTGTGTAGAAATAATTTGCTGCAAATTCAGGCTACAATGCAAACAGGTGCTTCTTGAAAGAAACCCCATGAATCTGGAATTGCCAAGGGCTGGGACAGCTGGGAAACAGGAAGATGTTCTCTCTTAAATGGCACCTAAGTTTCTGGGGCCTATTGGAATCGTGACTCCAAGCACTCACTACCATTAGGTTGGCCATTTGTGATCATAGAACCAGGCTGGTCCCTCAAATGAACCTTCTGATTTCACCAAAGCTGTGGATTTACACTGGCAATGCTAAGAAATCACATTTTAAACTGAGAATGAATGAGAAAGTGATTCCCAAACAAGTTCCAGGAAGGCAGATAAGGGATGTCACCCCAAACTCTAACAATTTTACCCTTTGAATTAAATAAAGGGACAACAACGAAACAAACTAAGGGAGAAAAGGGCGAAATGAACAGCTAGAAAACACATAGATGGAGCAGTTGTAAAACAAACAAACAAAAAGATGGGGAGAGGAAAGAGGGAAAAATCATAATGCTGTATCAGTAAGTTGAATCATACAGCAGGAACAAATGGTGAAAATACTGCAATTCAAAGAGAGCAATCAGAAATTATCTGAGTCTTTAAAGGCAAATTTTCATGACTGCAAAATAATCTAAACACAGAACATTTTGATGGGTGTTAGGTTCAATTCGGTGTTAAAGAAATGCTGCTCTGTGTTAATTATTCTTGCTTGGACTTTAACACTTTGCCAGTACTCATTCATAGCTCTACCTAAAGTTTATTGTTGGATCTTATCGGGCAGTTGACGAGTGTGATGACTTTAAATCTTCTTTCTTGCAAATTTGGTTTCCTTCTGCTAAGCCTGTAAAATGCCCCTTTGCCACCAAACACAGGTACCTTAATAGAGGAGTCTATTCTGAATTTAAGAAGGAACTTACCAGTACAAACAGAACTTCTGTGGAACAGCACCAATGTGTCCTGACATGATTCTCAGCAAGGATTTTCTGGTAATAAATTTTAAAAACCCAAGAATGTACTTGAAAATATCTCAGACTTCCAAAATCCATTTACTACTGAAAAGGCAAATGTGTTTAAGGCAGATGTTAGCATAGGCTGAGAGTCACATTTTCAGCTTGGTTGTCACATGACTAATTTATATACAGCGGAAGTGTTGAAACAAAGAAACAGAGGTGATTGCGTCAACTTTAAGTTTCATATATAGTGAGAACTTTCTCCTTTATTTTACAGTGTGCCAAGCATATAAAAAAGATTTGGTTGTATAAAAATGACGTTTACTAAATTAGTTTAATTTTAATTCCTGATAGCTGAACTCACACATGAAGCAAATATTTTCCTTCTAGAATTGATGTTGCTGCTCTCCCTGGAGTTTCTTGATTGCTTTGAGGAAAGAAGTAATGTTTCAAGAACATATCACAGGGGTATTTGGAAATGTAAACTATGCTATTTAAATTTTATTGCTTCTCAAATGAGAGTTCCCAGGATCTTTCTCATACTAATCTGTCCTTGAGAAAAGTGGCTTACCTTTTTGAGCCACTAGGAAAACAAGCTGCCAATACAAATTATTTATAATCTCAGCTCTTTCCAAGGACAATAGGTCCTGTTACCAGAGGATGCTTTATTTAACTTAGCCGCATGTTGGGTTTGGGTTTGAAAAATTGGGAGTGGTAGAATGATAAGAGATGAAATGCTCTGTAGAGTAGAATGAAAAGGAATTTAAGGTTTCTATTGAGAAATCAAGGAAAGAGAGGGGAGTCGGAATTCTGAACACTGTAGGAGGTCTCCATGCAACTAAAGAGGGGTACTAGAGAAAAATGTTGAAAAGTAACTGTCCCATTCATTTCCTAACAGGTTGTGTGCTTTTGTTTTGAATAATAAAACGTAGCGTTCATTGTTTCGTGTATTCTGTAATTTAAAGAAAAACATTGTATATATTCTTTAACACTTAAGACATCTATTTTTTAAAGATTTTTTTTTTTGTCAAAATAAGGGTTCATAAACTTTCCCAAACATGGAAATGTCTTGTTCCTTCTAAGGAATGTCTCGTATCTCATAATAAGAATCATAATGATGAGTCTCCTTGTATTAACCTCTCAGAGAACGAGGCACATGGTGAACTCTACTGCCTCAATCAGCAGCTAGAATTTACCCTCAGCAAATAAAAAGGTTGAAAAAACTAAATTCCAGCTCACAGTATTAGAGTCAGTTACATTTTAAGTAGAAAAACATTTGGTTATATCATTGTCCTTATAGCATGATTCTGACTTATTTGCATAAGCAAATATTTATGTTCTTGTTTATGTATTTTTGTAAAACAATATCTACAGGAAAAGTAGCCCTATCCTATAAACCCCCAGAAGGGAATGTTGATTCAGACACTTAACCTTTTAACCAGCTTTGTAGCTATACCTCAGTTTCTTATTGTGTCAAATTGGAATAATACCTACCTCTACGATATTCACAGGAATACTATGAGGATAGAAGACAAAGATAACATTTGAAGTTCTATTGGTTCACTGAAGGAATAAGTTGCTAATTTATTTTTCTTTTATAGATTTTTATATTTTAATTACAAGGGTAATATTGCATACAGAGTTATGCATTTTTTAAAAATGAAAATCTCATTTTACCTCCCGCTTACCCAATAAATTCTACTCTCTTCAAAAGCGATTATTCACACCCCTCTTCAAAAGCGATTGTTGTTTTCAATTATTAGAGACTTTTTTCTCTATTCTTCTGTTGTTAATTTCTAATTTTATGGCATTGGAGTAGAGTACACAGCCTGAACTATTTCTGTTTTTTGAAATATTCTGAGATTATGTATAGGGGAGGAACTCTATTAATTGTTGATATATTTGTTTTGAAGGTTCAAAAAAGATGTGTATTTTCTGTATGTGGGTTACAAAGATAGAAGTAAATAAAGAAATAGAAATAAACACGTATTACATCAAACTTGCCGATTGTTATTGAAATCTTACGTATTTACCCCTTTTCTGTGCCCTGATCTTTCACATTCTGAAAAAAGGTATATTAAATTTCCAATTGTGATTTTAGAAGTTACTCTCTCCTTGTATTTCTAACAAATTTTTTCTTCATGATTCCAAAAGCTATAATAATGTCTACAGCTTCACAGCTATTATATATTCTCAGAGAGATGTTCATATTTTAATATACAATAACCCTTTTGTTTGTCAAATTTGGGGCCTAAATTCTACTTTCTTATCTAGTGTTGCTACACGTACTTTAGTTTTGTTAATATTGCTTTGCGTATGCTTTTTTATTTTTCAGTCTTCCTGTGCCATTTTGTTTAGTGTTGTCTCTAACCCATGCCGAGGTATTTCTTATCCAATCAGAAAAATCTCTATTCATAGAGGAATTTACCCCATTAATAAACACCACATTAACAAATCTAATTAAATAATATTAAGAATTATCACCCATTCTTATTATAACACATTTCACAATTAATTCCATATTAGTCCTTACTCCTACTTCCTAGCTTGTGTTTTCTATGAAATACATTTTCTTGTCCTCTCTTTTGCTTTCCTTTCTTCTGTTGGACTTTTGGGTTATTAATGTTCTATTTTATTTCTTCTCCTCTATTTAGAAGTTATAGAATCTTTTTTTATTATTTAATGATTACTCTTACATGTGTAGGTCACAATTTCAACTTATATATTTCAAACACACGTAAAATGAATTAATGTCTGCATCCTCTTGCTGGACAAGGGGAAAAACCTTAGCATTCTCTAATTTTATTTGCCCCACCACATGATGTAATTATCTAATAATTTACTTAAAAATAAATATATTTTGTATTATGCATTGGCAATTATTTAGACAACTAAAAGTTTTACCAAATTTTACTCACTAGAAGTTTTTTAATTCCATACCTTCCTCTTTCTGCAAAACAACCTTCAGGGTCTGTAGGCTGCTTGAATAAGACCTTATGCCTGAAAATGATTTAATTTTGCCCTCATATTTGGACTATAGTTAGGCTAAGCATAGACATCTGAATTAAAAATTATTTTCACTCAAGGAATATTATGCAGCTTCAGAAAGAAGGAAATCCTGTCACATGTGACATGGATAAACCTCAAGGACATTATGCTAACTGAAATAAGTCATGAAAGCGCAACCAACGCATGAGTCTACTCAGATGATGTATCTAAAGTAGTCAAAATTAAAGAAACAGAAAGTAGAAAGGTGGTTGCCAAAGGCTGGGGGAGAGGGAGAGACAATTAGTGTTTAATGAGCATCGAGTTTCAGTTTTGCAAGATGAAAACATTCTAGAGACCTGTTGCACAACATCGTGAATATATCTAACACTACTGAATTGTACACATAAAAACAGTGAAAATGGTAAATTTAATATTATGTGTTTTTTACCACAATGAAATATATGTTCATTCAAAAATTTGAAAATATTGCTCAAGTTTTCTTCTTGCATTCAGGGTGGTTAATTAGAAAAGAAAGTCTGATGCTAATCTGTTTCTCATTCCTTAGCAGGTAATGGTTTATTCCTTTCAAGAAGCTATTTGAATTTTTGCTTTGTCCTTGGCATTCCAATATTATCACACAGTGCCTAGGTAGTCGTCTTTTTTCATTTAGCATGTTCAGTACTTGCTAGGTCTTTTAATATGAGGAATCAGCTCTTAGTACTTGGAGATTGTCTTCTATTACTGATTTAAGTTATCAATCCCCTCCTTTCAGAAAATCTTGGGGCTCTCAATTCATCCTACCATGTTTCTCAACTTCTCTTTCAGATATCGTACCTTTCTAATTTTGTTCTGTATCATGGCCAATATTCTCACCTTTATTTTCCAGACCATTAATTTGTTCTTAATATATGCCCATTTTATGGTTCAGCCCATCTATTGGATTTTATTTTATAATGATACTTCTAATTTCTACATAGTGTTTTTTATTCTTAGATTGTTCTCTTTTTATATTACCCTATTCTTGATTTATAAATGCCTCTTGAATATCTCTAAGGATAAAAATGATTTTTAAAATTCCTTCTTATGTTCTCCAACTTAGGTCTTTGTCTTTTAAAGCTCATGTCATTGGATTTTAGTACTCCCTGCTCCTTCATTATTGTTGTAATTATTGTCCTCCCAATCACCCACTCATTTCTTATGGAGTTTAAACATGTGGTTCATTGTCACTCTATCCAATAGTCCTATTGCCTTAATTCTTGTCAATATCTACATCTACATGGATGAACTTCTCTCCTCCGTGACCTTACCTTCCACCTTACCTCAGCCATTAATGCTAATGGCCACCTTGCTAACAATTTCAACCCCTCCATGATCTTTACTTTATGTATCTTATTTCTTGACTACCATGTTGGGGGTACTCTCTCTAGTACTCCAACTCAAATAATGCCTTCACCCAACCTGGAATCCAATGCATTGTTCTTACGATCTTTTCTCTTTCCCTCAATCCTCAGACAGCTTATCTCCTTCCTGGATTATCTTAAATTTTATGGTTAATCATTTAATTCACTCTCTTGCACATGCCTTCAATTCCCCTGCCTCACTGTCACTTTGTTTTGGGTGTTTGACCAAATCACAAGCCTGGAAAAATCCAATTTTCTGCCTACTCCAAACCTAAACCTGGACGATTCAATATGGCTGAATGATCTCACTTTAAACTTAAATGGATCCTTAATGGTGCCTGGCAAATATACTATAGTTCCCTAGGCCATTTGTTCTCCTACACACAGATAACTATCACATTCCTTTCAAATATTTCAGCGCATCCACCCACATCCTCACTCTCAACTGATGACTTTGTTTACTTCACTAGGAAAACTGAAGCAATTATAAGAGAACTTGAATGCATTATCTTCCCATCTCCCACCAGATTTCCACCACCAGACCTCTCCAGTTACCAACATCTGTAGAGGATGCTCTGTGTTCCCACTTTCTACTATAGGTGAACTACCCATGCTCCTACTTAAAAGATGTCTCCTCTTGTGCAGCAGATCCAGTCTTTGAAGGACATAGCTCCAGAACTCTTCACTCTCTCTCTCCTGTATTACCAGTTTTGTTTCCAGTATGTCTTTGTCAGCAGCAGACAAATATACATTTATATCTCCTATCTTTCATCACAAACAAGAAAACATACCTTTCTTCACAAATTTGTTGTGTAGCAATAGATAGCTAATACAGTGATAATATGTTTTACATAAATAATCTCTTCAAATGTATTACAGAAAATATTAACCTTCATTATTTTAATAATTTTTATAGATTACTTGGGAAAAGAGAAAGAATGAAAGGAAATTTCAGTGGGAATAAGATGAACACAAAAGAGGACTTCAAACTTGCTGCTCCTGGAATAGTCAGATCAGCCAGCAGGGTGGGTAGGAATCAAGGCAGTGAACTGGTCCATCTTTTGAGAAGCATCCTGTAAAGAGCATAAAAGCCTGAGCTTAAACTCTGAGACTCCATGCACGGTTAGATAGAAGCCTCTTTTCCAAATGAAAATTGACATGATCCAGAGGCCTGGCAGGCAAGGTAGCATCAAGTTCCAAGTGGAGATAGATTACTGAACTCAGAGCTAAGAAGCAAAGGAATAACTAAGGGTACCATTACCAAAGCAGAAGCAGAGGGAGAAGTTTAAACCTATGCCAGAAGAGGGTAAAAAGGACACTCAGTACTTGCTACTGTAAGCATTTGAGATATATTTCATACAATTTCTTTATATTCGTTGTGTTAGCTTGTGTCCTAAGGTTTAGAAATGATTGGCTCAACTCACCTTTCCATTTCCTGAGGAATTTCCAACATTTTCTTCCAGAATTTCTGAGAATTTAGAGAAGGCTTCAGTTTGCAGACCCAGTTGCGGCTTTCAACTCCTTTCTCTGCTTGATTAATCCAACTTACCATCTTACTCTTCCACTTGTATGGTCTCTGTTTACATCAGATTGGCACAGAGAAGGAACTCGACCTCTTTTCTTGGTTTTCCCTCTCCTAACATACATTAAACATTTTATTCCCTTATATCAGGTTTTCAAGTATGTTATATAGTATGTGTTACTGAAGTTTTGGGAGAAGTGGCAATAATTTCTACCACAAACAATGTAATATTTAACATTAGATATCCCTGTTCTTTTTAACAAGAAAAAAACTCCCTCAGCTAATTTTATTCACTAGGGCTCCAGGTTCTCATCATATTACCCAGCTTCTTTTTCTCTTCTCTCTTCCACCCCTTCTGTGTCCTCTTCTGTTCCAAGCAATTTATCAAGATAGTTTCCCAAGCAAAGATTGATCTCTCCCTCGGAGGAATTTTGGTGCCAGCTGTTAAGATAATTGGTTTTTACCTTGCTGAAGTTGAGAAGCTGATTGATATAAGAAATCAATCACAGACTTGTGTTGAAGATTATTACACAATGCCTTGATATTAAAGGGGTGACATGAATCAGAGACAGAGCATTTTTATGGCCAGAATGAATGGATGGTGGTACTTTCTTTTCTTTCCTCATGCTCGATGAGCGTAAATAATCTCATTCCTATGTTTATATAAGTCAGCTCTGAAACAAAACTTGGTTCCGAGACCAGAGAACAGCCAGTTAGACTCCAATTCTCTTTCTGATTGTGAAATAATGACATTTTTAGGCTATGACTTTTCAACATTGTTTTAGGAATCTTGAAGGACAAAGGACAATGTTTTATTAATCCTAATCCAGAAGGATAATGCATGATACTAAATAATGGTAATAAACTCAAAAGCACGTATATTAATATATTGCTGAACGCCCTTGAAAGTAACTAGGGTACCAGTTCTTTACTCTGAAATTTGGCAATAAGTTTTGCCTTTCCTGTATGAACTGTACATAAAGATAACTAAATAACCACATTTGATCAGCAAAAGATTCTTGTTTTCTTACTTTTAAAATAATTCCAACTAACAAATTTAAAATAAATGACAGAATTTTAAAAAATCATTATTCTGAAATTGCTAATAAGATAATTGAATTAGGCAGCAATCACCAATACATAAACCCCTTGGGAGAAAGTTTGATGGAGAACTTAAAATGGAAGCTTTAGGATTTTTGCTGTGGGAACCCTCTGATCAATATTGGTATTACTAAATGGCGGACAAATCGCCATTATGTGCCTTTGCCTTCTGAGTCGAAGCATAGAGGCCAGCATGTATACATGACAGGTATTTTCATGTTTGTGTTTGGGAAGGCATGAGTTACTTCAAACTCTGTACTTACCATAGTATTGTAACATCATACGCAAGCTGAATTAAGTTTATTTTACTTTTCAGGTGAGTTCAAAATTATTATTTTCATTTAGAAAATATGTATTGAGTACCTTTTATGTTACAGACACTGTGCTGAAAGAGGTGACTAGGTAGGTCAATGTGCTTCCTAAATTTAGAGATAATTATCTTTCTGTAGGTTCATTATGCTTGACTATTTTTATGTTCTCCCAATGATGATTTGACATTTACTTATCACTTTACTCACAGGGAATTAAAATGTAATGTGTTTCAACTGTATTTTTCCTTAACTGAATAATACTGCTATATGATATGCTAACTACAGACTGTGTTAATTCACTAAACAAATTCTGTTATGTGGTAATTTGAACTCTCCTTACCACAACTTATTAAAAAGGCACCAACAGTTTCCCATTAAAAATAAAAAAGGTTTTGTGGATTCAAATGTGAGAGAATCCAAACTCCATCCTCAAGGAATTTATAGTCACATGAATAAACAAACTTATCCAATCAACATTAGAGGAGATGAACACAAAAGTAGATGCTATACAAGTCGCCACCTAATTCTCCAGGGGCTAACATGGCAGATTTCAGAGAGCAGTTGACACTGGAAACAAGATATAAATAATGAACATCTCCCCAACCTGACAATGGAGAAAACTGTCATTACATGGAGAATAGCAAGTACCAAAACCAACAGCAGTGAGGAAATGTGGCACATTCAGGAAATGTCCAGTGCTCTCTTTTGGCTAAAATACAGGATGTATAATGTGGTGAGAAGGTGGTGATAAGATGTGAAAATTAAACTGGGGCTTGATTATAAAGTACTTTGTATGTTCTGTTATAGATTTTAAATTTTATATAGTAGACTTTAGATTGCCACTGCCCTTTTTAAAGTGAGAGTGACATTACATTTGCCTATGGCAAGATCACTCCAGAAATCTTAGGGAAGATGGGTTGAAGATGAGCCTGACTCGGGGCAAGGGTAGAGTTAAGTGACTGTTGAGACTGTGATAATGAGAGACCAGGGTAGCAAGAGTGGGGCCAAACAGGAAGCCATGAATGGGAGATTTAGAAGAGAGAGAAGCTAATGTCCACATCGTAAGCAGAGGAGATGGGGTGTGCCAATTCAATGCATATCAGCTAAAAGAATGTGTAGAGAAATGTCTCTCCCAGAGCTTCCTCATCTATTTAGTATGTTCCAATTAAGCAATAAGGATTCCTAAAACATTGTTGAAATGTCATAGCCCAAAAATGTCATTATTTCACAATAAAAAGGAGAGCTGGAGTCTAACTGGCTCCTCTCTGGTCTCAGAACCAAGTTTTGTTTTAGAGTTTATTTATATAAAAAACAGGAATGAAATTATTTACACTCATCTAGCATGAGGAAAGAAAAGAAAGAAACCCGACAACAAGAGGCGTGATGATATATGTTACTTGGGATGAGCCCTGCATTCTAATGACATCTTGTAACAGAGCTTTTTTATAGCAGCACACTTGTAGCAGCTGTTGAGTGGTTTTACTTACATCGCCTTTATCCTGTGCATTTAGATGTCATGTACCACCAAGTTTCCTATCTTTAGAATATTATTTGGGCCTGTAAGTTATACAATATTCTCAAGTACATATCTTCAACAACAAGTGCAAAGACTAAATGGATGGAAACTATTTCTTGCATCCAATGACTTAACTAAGTCTCCACCTGGTTCTTGAATTCCTATGCAGCATTTAAATCTGGATAATATAAAAAAACAATGCCTAGTTCTGACACATGTCCATGAGCATTGGAAACATGCAAGACAGTAAACATACCTGGATTTTCTACAGGCAGCTAGACTATACATATGGATATATTCCCCTACCAACTCTTCACCTATTCGTATCCAAAATTTTTTTTTTCCGATTTATAAAAATGTCTCCTTAGCACATTTCTTTCCAGCCATACAGAAATAAGGGAGAGAGGTGATAAATCAGTAAGGAGAATGAGAATTTGACAGGGAAGATGAGCAGTGAAAGTGCTGAGGGAGGTGGAGACATAAGGGAAGAGGCTATGTCTCTGCTCTTGAATACAAAAAAAAAAAGGGGGTGGCCAGGAGGCCGCTGCCCAGAGATTCAACATCTACAAAGAAAGAATTCCAAAGGAGAGATTTATCAATGAGTCATTGCACTGGAAAATCATTGCAGAAAGTCAGCCAGAAGAAATAAAATGGCTGTTACCTTAAAAGGAGACAAAATGAAATGAATTTCAAAGTACTTATTCTGTGTGGTAAAATTCCAGTACAGTTTGAAGGACAAAGACTTTGGAGCCACAGAGGCCTGTATTTCAAACTTCCACACTTCCACTTTCATCAGGAAGACTTTAAGCAAGTTATTTAAACTCTAAACCCTGGGTGCTTCATTTTTTACATAGAAATAAGAATGTCTAACTCAGGGCTATAGTGAGAATTAGGTTAGGTAACGTTTGAGAAGCATTTTATGTGCCTTTAGTGTATCTACTAAATGGTAGCTATTATGTAACAGTCACTAATGGTAACTTGGTTGCCTTACTATACTCAAAGATGCAGGGCTATCTTTGCAGAAGCTGTTTTAGGACAGGCAACTAAATGGAAAAGGCCATAAATGTTTATGAGTGGATTCAATTATGAAAATAAAGAGAAAGATTATGCTTAAGAAAAATAAAGAAGTATGACATCTGGCTAGTAAAAGCAAAGCTGGATTGTTTTATGGTGATAAATGATCATTGTTCCTCTAAGACTATATTAAAAAGTCTTCTGGCCCAGTCATTCAGAACAATGTCAGATGTTGATATCAATGATTTCTTGATCGTGACCTGCTAGAGATTTCTGGTGAAGTTAAACTATCCAAGCCAATTTCACTCACCGATGTCTTTTTCCCTTACGCAATAAATAGGTGAGGTGAATGAATGAATCAATCAATCAACCAATCAATTGATTAATCAGTTCCTAGATTAGAAACTCAAAGTACCATCCACCTTAATGCATGGAATAAAGTACAGTGTTGACTTCTATCAAAATCACTGCACAAAGAAAGTCACAGCTATTAGACATGGCATTCTTCAGCAAGCTAACCTGAATTAAATGAGTTCTATTTTATTTTGGACATTATTGAAATATGCCATAAGCACACACTGGAGAAATGTCCAAAAGCCAAATAACTTTCAGTGTCTAATGGTTACCATTAATTATCTAAAACTATTCCAACAGTAGCCATAATCACCCAGCCCTCTGTGACCTGGAAGCCCTCCAGGAATCAATTTGCATTAGCAAAGCTTTGCCTCACATGACCCGCTTCTTCACAAACCTCCCCTTATGCTGTGGTGGGAAGTCATTGCCTCATTAGCAAGCCAGCTCCTATTTCTTTTGGTTTGAATCTGTCGGATACCAACGTTCAAATTTCCTGCACCCTCTCCTCTGAAACATATAAAATGACTCTATCCGAAATACCGTAAAATGTCATTAGAAGGCTCTTCACAATGCCAAATTTGGTTACATGGACTGTCAAATCACAGTGTATCAGGATAGAAACAGCTTTGCTAGGAATGTCATTCTGTCCCCTCCCACCTGTGTTTTAATGGAGTCACTATCTCCAAAATTCCTATGTTGAAATCTTAACCCCCAAGGTGGTGGTATTAAGAGGTGGGGCCTTTGGGAGATACTTGTTCGTGAGGACAGAGTCCTCATGAATGGGATTAGTGGTCTTATAAAAGAGGCCTGAAGGAGCCTGTGAGCCCCTTTGCCCTGCCACCATGTGAGGACACAGCTAGAAGTCGCCATCTACGAGGAACAGGCCCTCACCAGACATGAAATCTGCTGGCACCTTGATCTTGGACTTACTAGCCTCCAGAACTATAAGAAATAAATTTCTGTTGTTTATACATGACACAGGCTCAGGTAGACTATTATAGCAGCCCAAATGGACTAAGACATGTGTTAATGGCCCAAATGATCTCAAGATAGCTCCCTGTTGTCCAGAAGTAATTAAGATACTGTGTCATTTAATGAGCACATTGCCTACACATTTGAAGTCACCAAAGTCATTTCTAAACTCAGTGTCCTTCTGCCTGACACAATCCCATAATGGCAGTCCTAGAACCAACTCTGCTGCTGACTAGCTGGGTCAATGCAGTGAAGTTACTTGGCCTCTGGCTACCTTAGTCTCGTCATTTTAAAATGGAGGTAATAATAGCATCTACCTCTGAGGGTTGTTTTGAGGATTAAATCAGTTAATAATATAAAACCTGAGAACAGGGCTTGACACATAGTAAGAATTCCAGAGAACAGCTGTGGGAAAGTTTGAGTTCTACAGTGGAAGAGGCCCATTTCAACATACAGGCTTATCTGTGTAGGGCTACTGCCACTCACTCCTAATTCTTTGACTCTGAAGTGTAGCTTACTTGGAAAGGGACATGAGTGAAACTATGTTATCCACCAACCTAAAAAGAATGAGGTAGGGCAGGGAGGATCATGAATTCCCAGCAAAATCTGTATTTCTTATCTGTGAGGAGAGCTGTATGCCACCAGGGGGTACCGACTTTTTTTCTTTCTTCACACTGATGGACCTTGAATTTCCAAACCACAGGCCACCTTGTCCCTTGGTATTGGTGCCACAGGCTAGAGCGGTGATACATTTTATTATTAAAGGTGGGCTTTGCGTGAGCCTTAGATATTAGTTCTCAAAGCCTCTCACATGACTACATGAGAGTATTTGCAGAGCTCCCTAAAAAATACAGGTTCTGAGCTCCACCTCTGCATATTTTCATTCAGGAATTGTTGGGGTGGGGTGTGGGAATCTGGCAATTCTGAGGCATAGTCCACTTTTGAGAATTGCCTTTTTTATTCATCTGAGAAGAAATAACCACATTCTCTAGGATTATTTATTTTCTAGATCTAATTATACCAATGAGTCCTAGAGTTACCTAGGCTGTTGAAGAATTTCTTTATCATGTTCCTAGGGGACCAATCCTCAAAACTCGTCAACTTCAATCACATGTTGCATTTAACAGCAAGAAGTCTAGCGTAGACATCTAATATGATTCGGCTGTGTCCTCACCTAAATCTCATCTTGAATTGTAGCTCCCATAATTCCCAAATGTTGTGGGAGGGACCTCGTGGGAAATAATTGAATCATGGAGGTGGTTTCCCCCATACTGTTCTTGTGATAGTGAATAAGTCTCACGAGATCTGACAGTTTTATAAGGAAAAACCCCTTTCACTTGGTTCTCATTCTCTCTTGTCTGCCACCATGTAAGATACGGCTTTTGCCTTCCACCATGATTGTGAGGCCTCCCCCACCAAATGGATCTGTGAGTCCATTAAAACTCTTTTTCTTCATCAATTACCCAGTCTCAGGTATGTCTTTATCAGCAGTGTGAAAACGGACTAATACACCCTGTTACAGACCATAATAGATCTCTGTAGATTCATTTTCTCCTCCCCTCTAATCTCATGGTCACAGGTTTTGGCAGGACTGACCCATGTCTAGCTCCAGTGTTGTAGAAAGGACGCTGAATGGCTCAAGCACATCTGTGCATCCTATCTCCTTGATCACATGGTGGATATGAATTTAATGTGGGCAAGTGTTTTATTTTTAGAGGATTCTTAGAAGGGAGCTTTCTCTCTCTCTCTCTCTCTTTCTCTTTCAGTAACTACCATAAAAGATACTCCGTCCCACCAAAAATGAATAATGAAGCATTTAATACTACCCTGGATGCTGTTAACAGGGATCTTGAAACTCTGAGGAAAGTTCACTTCGGAATAAAGTTTATAATGTGGAAAATCATATAAAGATACAGAAACAACTCATATACCAAGTCATATCACTCAGCAATTAGATCAAGTCTCACCTGAAGCTCTCCTTACCACTGAACATTAAATATATGAACCAAGAGATTTCTCCTATTATTAAACCTGATTCAAGTTGCATTTTATAGTGTTTAAAACAAACGGCATTCTTAGTGATTCTTACCTGTATTAGTCTGTTCTCATGCTGCTATAAAGAAATACAGAGCAATTTATGAAGAAAAGAGGTTTCATTGACTTAGAGTTCAGCATGGCTGGGGAGGGCTCAGGAAACTCACAATCATGGCAGAAGGGGAAGCAAATACATTCTTCTTCACTTGGCGGCAGAAAAGAGAAGTGCCCAGCAAAAGGGAGAAAAGCCCCTTATAAAACCATCAGATTTCATGATAACTCACTCATTATCATGAGAACAGCAGCAGGAGGGTAACTACCCCCCGTTATTCAATTACCTCCCACTAGGTCTCTCCCATGACATGTGGGGATTATGGGAACTACAATTCAAGAGGTTCTGAGCCCCATTTGAGTAGGAACACAGCCAAACCATATCATCCAATCCCTGGCCCCTCTAAAATTTCATGTCCTCACATTTCAAAACAATCATGCCTTCCCAGCAGTGCCCCAATGTCTTAACTCATTCCAGCATTAACCCAGAAGTCTAAGCCCAGCAGATCCAATGGTGCTTGGTGTGTCAGTGGTAGATAGGGAAGCTACTTGGTGCCCCTGGCAGGCCTCCATAGGTGGACCAAAGCAGAGGTCTCTAGGATTTTGGAGCAAGGCCCTGTCATCTTCTGGAGATAACTCCCCTCCTTCTGAGAGACATCTCTTGGCCTGTTACTGGGCTTTGGTTTGACTATGGGTCATCAAGTCTCCATGTGGCCTGAACTGCCTATCATAAACTGGGTGCTTTCTGACCCATCTAGCCATGAAGTTGGGCATACGCAACAGCATACCATCATCAGATGGAAGTTGTATACGCATGACTGGGCTCAAGTAGGTCCTGAGGGCACAAGAAAGTCACATAAGGAAGTGCCTCAAATGCCCATGGTCTCCATTCCTGCCGCCCTGCCTTCTTCCCCACAGCCTGCACTGATGGCTTCATAGGGAGTTCCCTATGATCAGTTGACAGAAGAAGAGAAGACTAGGGCCTGGTTGCCTGGTTCACAGATGGTTCTGTATGATATGCAGGTACTATCCGAAAGTGCACAACTGTAGCACTACAGCCCCTTTCTAGGACATCCCTGAAGGACAGCGGTGAAGGGAAATCTTCCCAGTGGGCAGAACTTTGAGCAGTGCACCTGATTGTGCACTTTGCTTGGAAGGAGAAATGGCCAGATGTGTGATTATATACTGATTCATGGACTGTAGTCAATGTTTTTGCTGGATGGTCACGGACTTGGAAGAAGCATGATTGGAATACTGGTGACAAATAAATCTGGGGAAGAGGTATGTGGATGGACCCCTCTGAATGGTCAGAAACTGTGAAGATATTTGTATCCCATGTGAATGTTCACCAAAGGGTAACCTAAGCAGAGGAGGATTTTAATAATCAAATAGAAAGGATGAATTGTTCCGTGGACACCACTCAGCCTCTTTCCCTAGCCACCTCTGTCATTGCCCAATGGGCCCATGAACAAAGTGGCCGTGGTGGCAGGGACAGAAGTTGGGCATGGGCTCAGCAACATGGACTTCCACTCACCAAGGCTGACCTGGCTGTGGCCACCACCGAATGCCCAATTTGCCAGCAGCAGAGACCAATGTTGAGCCTTTGATATGGTACCATTCCTCAGGGTTGTCAGTCAGCTACTTAGTGGCAGGTTGATTATATTGGACCTTTTCCATCATTGAAAGTGCAGCAGTTTGTCCTCACTGGAATAGACACTTACTCCAGATATGGGATTGCCTATCCTGCACACAATGCTTCTGCCAAGACTACCATCTGTGGACGAACGGAATGCCTTATCCTCCATCATGTTATTCCACACAGCATTGCCTCTGACCAAGGCATTCACTTTACAGCTAAAGAAGTGTGGCAGTGGGCTCATGCTCATGGAATCCACTGGTCTTGCCATGTTCCCCATCATTCTAAAGCAGCTGGATTGATAGAACAGTGGAATGGCCTTTTGAAGTCACAAGTATAATGTCAACTAGGTGACAATACTTTACAAGGCTGGGGCAAAGTTCTCCAGAAGGCCATGTATGCCCTAAATCAGTGTCCAATATATGGTACTATTTCTCCCATAGCCAGGATTCACGAGTCCGAGAATCAAGGGGTGGAAGTGGAAGTGACACCACTCACCATCACCCCTACTGACCCACTAGCAAAATTTTGGCTTCCTGTTCCCATGACATTATGTTCTTCTGGTCTAGAGGTCTTAGCTCCAGAGGGAGGAACGCTGTCACCAGGAGACAGAGCAATGATTTCATTAAACTGGAAGTTAAGATTGCCACCTGGACATTTTGGGCTTCTCCTACCTTCAAGTCAACAGGCTAAGAAGGGAGTTACAGTGTTGGCTGGGGTGATTGACTGGACTATCAAGATGAAATCAGTCTACTACTCCACAATGGAGGTAAGGAAGAGTATGTGTGGAATACAGGAGATCACTTAGAGCATCTCTTAGTATTACCATGCCCTGTGATTAAGGGCAATGGAAACTGCAACAACCCAATTCAGGCAGGACTACAAATGGCCCAGACCCTTCAGGAATGAAGGTTTGGCTCACTCCACCAGGTAAAAAACCATGACCCGCTGAGCTGCTTGCTGAAAGAAAAGGGAATACAGAATGAGTAGTAGAAGAAGGTAGTCATCCGTACCAGCTACAACCATGTGACCAGTGCACTAATGAGGACTGTAATTGTCATGAATATTTCCTCCTTGTTAAGAATATGTTTGTGCATCTATACACTTGTACTAATATCTTCATTTTATTTCGTTTTTCCTTTATCATGTGACGTAAGATTTATTGACTTCATATCAGCATTTAAGTGTTGTTAATTTTGTGAAATAGCATTTAGATTAAGGATTAGTACACTTTCGGTTGTATGAAGGATAGCCATATTATGTTAGGCATAATTATGACTTTATTATTGTCTTTATTTGAAGATTATGTGTGATTTTAGGGAATATGTTTAGGTTCAAGTTGATAAGGGGCAGACTTGTGATGATTAATACTGAGTGTCAACTTGATTGGAGGATGCAAAGTATTGTTCCTGGATGTGACTGTGAGAATGTTGCCCTAAGAGATTAATATTTGAGTCAGTGGACTGGCAGAGGCAGACCCACCCTCAATCTGAGTGGGCACTATCTAATCAGCTGCCAATGCAGCCAGAATAAAAAGCAGACAGAAGTTGGAAGGACTTGGCTTGCTGAGTCTTCAGACCTTGATCTTTCTCCTGTGCTGGCTGCTTCCTGACCTCAGACATCAGACTCCAAGTTCTTCAGCTTTTGGATTCTTGGACTTACACTAATGGTTTGCCAGGGGCTCTTGGACCTTTGGCTGCACTATCAGCTTCCCTACTTTTGAGGTTTGGGGACTCAGACTGACCTACCACTGGCTTTGCTCCTCAACTTGCCGACAGTCTATGATGGGACTTTACTTTGTGATCACGTGAGTCAGTTCTCCTTACTAAACTCCCTTTCGTATATACATATATCCTATTAGTTCTGTCCCTCTAGAGAACCCAGACCAAGACAATATCTCATAGCAAATCGTTCAAAGCTTCATAATGTCAGTTTTCTGTCAACATCATAGTCAATTCAAATGTTCTTGTAGTGAAGAACACTGGCCCATCTATTCTTATACTCAGGTCTGCTACTCTGATCTTCCCAAATCCTTAGGTATGTCTCAGATGCTATTCAGCTTTATTCTCTTAGTTTCCCTCCTGCTTGACTTGTTACACTATCTCACATTTCCTTTGCTGATTCTTCCTCTTCTCTCTGACACCCAGGGTTCAGTCGTCATACCATTCCTTTCCTTTGTCCTCACTGAGGCGCCGGTTATCTCATTTAATTCCATGTATGTGCTGATGTCTCCCAAATATATGCAGTAATTCCAATCTAGACCTATTT
This sequence comes from Mandrillus leucophaeus, assembly GCF_000951045.1. NCBI lineage: Eukaryota > Metazoa > Chordata > Mammalia > Primates > Cercopithecidae > Mandrillus > Mandrillus leucophaeus. The sequence continues at coordinate 1,422,382 of NW_012104921.1, read as the reverse complement.
TCTAAACTCCAGACTCATACAAGAAATCACCTACTTGATATGTATGCTTGGATATTTTGGGCACCTCAAACTCAATGCTATAAAACTACTGAACACCAGATCTCCTTCTCTTCATCATCTCTGGAAACATGCTCTACATAAAGCCTTCTCTATCTCAGCTAATGATAAGTTCATCTTTTGAGTTGCTCAGGTCAAAAACTTTGAGGTAGTTTTGATTTTCTCTCATACCCTACATCAAAACTGTCAGTGAATTCTGTTAGTCCTGCCTTCAAAAGATACACAGAATTCAACCACTTCTTTACCACCTCCACTGCCACTGGAATGAGCCTGTAAGGAATGCTCTAGCTAAAGTTGCCAGTCAGAGGCATCCTGTATCTTCCAGGCCTATCAGGAGAAGATTTATTTTAGTAATCCTGGCATACTCTTTTATCATCTTGGAAACAGCCTATGCAAAAGGTGCCTTTGAGGTAAAGTTAGCAATGAATTTTAGAGTGTGGCATCTGAGGCAGTCAACTATGCTCCCTGAAACCAGAGATCTGCAAGGTGCTTGTTTTATGGCCATCACACCATTTTTCCTACTGTCTTTTCATTTGTTCTAGCATTATAGACTTGTTCTCATCTATTACTATAATATCCCTTACCTGGTTTATGGCTTTGATCATACATTAGCCTCAGGGGCCTATTAACCTAGATGAGAACTTCCTTCTCTAGGCTCCAGCCTGGCCAAACCTCACTCTCTAACCAATGAAGCATGAAGGTGAAGTTGAAAGCAACAAGGCTTACCTCTCTTTTATACATGGTGAAAGAGGGGAATGGATTTATGAGAAAAACAGTGAACTGGATGTTGCTAGTCTGCCCCATCTCTTGCCTAACTTGCCTAGTCCAGATAAATAATTAGTCTACATAAACCCCAATTTCCTCACCTGTAAATGAGGATAATAATCTTTTTTGTAAAACAAGGATGATAAAATTACATTTACCTGAACAAACAAATTGCTACCAAGATTGAAATAGCTACTGTAAGAAATTGAAAAATCTAATACAAATAAGAAAAACTTTATTTAAAATGCTGCATTAATAGAAGCAAAAAGACTATTGTCTTAATAAGAAGGTTAAACATTTTTTTAGGTTCATATCTTCATTCTTACATTCTCTCCCAAAATCATTTAGTATCTTGTATTTTTATTTAAGCACAGCTGAGAAACAATGTTAAAATCACATGTTCAAGTTTATCTATTTCACTTTGGAAAAAAATTCTATAGTCCTTTGTGATATGGTTTGGCTGTGTCCCCATCCAAATCTCATCTTGAATTGTAGCTCCCGTAATTCCCACCTGTTGTGGGAGGGACCCAGTAGGAGATAATTGATTCACAGGGGCAGTTTCCCCTACACTATTCTCATGGTAGTGAATAAGTCTCACAAGATCTGATGATTTTATAAGGGGTTTCCCCTTTCACTTGGCTCTCATTCTCTCTTGTCTGCTGCCCTGTAAAACGTGCCTTTCCCCTTCTGCCACGATTGTGAGGCCTCCCCAGCCATGTGGCTCTGAGTCCATGAAACCTCTTTTTCTTCATAAATTACCCAGTCTCAGGTATGTCTTATCAGTGGCATGAAAACAGACTAATACACTCTTTTATACATTTACCAGTGTATGTTTATACTATGTATTTACCTAAATAAATTTTAACTCGAGGTCTGCCTACAATAAATAAATGTTTAATGTTGTTATTTCTAAATTATTATCACCAAAGGCCCTAAGTGGTTCTTAACTGTAGTATGTATGTGTGTGAGAGTGCACTTGTATGTGAATTTATTATTTTCTAGAAGAGCAGAACATCTATGATATCTAAGACAGAGAAACTGCCTTAGAAAGCATTTGGATTCCATTTGTTTGCCTTCTGACAATGTGTTCATGTTTGCTAAGCAAAGTCAGAACTCTAACTTTTGAGATCAGCCATATAGTTTTCATCTTTTGCTAATTTTAATTTTTTAACATATATTATGACTGTTCATATTTGGTGTCTTATTTCTTTTTATTTATTTATTTTTTGAGATGGAGTCTTGCTCTGTCACCCAGGCTGGAGTGCAATGGCGCCATCTCACCTCACTGCAATCTCCACCTCCTGGGTTCAAGTGATTCTCGTGCCTCAGCCTCCCAGGTAGCTGAGATTACAGGTGTGTGCACCGCATCTGGCTAATTTTTGTATTTTTAGTAGAGACAGAGTTTTTCCATGTTGACCAAGCTGGTCTCAAACTCCTGACCTCAGATGATCCACCTGCCTTGGCCTCCCAAAGTGCTGGAATTACAGGCGTTAGCCACCATGCCCTGTCTGGTGTCTTATTTCCAAATATATACTTATGTAATCAAATACAATAAATTTTTGAACTTTGATAAATCATTGGATATGCTCTCAAGATTTTATATGTGGGAAGCACAACCATAAATTACTAGCAAATGATCACATAACTAGATACTGCCCGAATCTTCATTTCCCACCTCTCTGTCCAGTATGGTTTATCTAGTAACTTGGTGGAATTAACTAATCCATTAGAGAACATAGGAAGTGTATATGTGTATATATATACACACACATTTTTTAAATATTCTTATATATATAATATATGTTATAGATTATATATATATGTACTTGAGACAGAGTCTTGCTCTGTCATCAGGCTGGAGTGCAGTGGTGTGATCTGGGCTCACTGCAACCTCCGCCTCCTAGGTTCAAGCAACTCTCCTGCCTCAGCCTCCTGAATAGCTGGGACTACAGGCGGGTGCCACAACGCCCAGCTCATTTTTTGTATTTTTAGTAGAGACAGGGTTTCACCATGTTGGCCAGGATGGTCTCAAACTCCAGACCTCATGATCTGCCTACCTCAGCCTACTAAAGTGCTGGGATTACAGGCATGATCCACCACTCCCAGCCAGGAAGTATATTTTCTGGCCGACTGCTATGGCTCATGCCTGTAATCCCACCACTTTGGGAGGCCAAGGTTTGCAGATCACTTGAGTTCAGGAGTTTGAGAACAGTCTGGCCAACATGGCAAAATCCTGTCTCTACTAAAAATACAAAAATTAGCCAGGCATGGTGGCACGTGCCTGTAGTCCCAGCTACTCTGGAGGCTGAGGCACGAGAATCGCTTGAACCCGGGAGGCAGAGGTCTCAGTAAGCCAAGATTGCGCCACTGCACCACTCCAGCCTGGGCAACAGAGTGAGACTCTGCTTAAGAAGGAAAAAAAAAAAAAAAATAGGAAGTTTATTTTCTGAAAAATCAAGATACTTTATTTGTGAATTATTTATTTACAGCTTACCTTTTTCCAAAAAGTAATATGTGATGAATCTAAGAGATAAGATCCCTCTGGTTGTGCACTTAGATTAATATGTTTGGCATTTATAGTGGATAATATTATACTTTAATTGAAAGTTATTTTGAAAGGATACATGAAATAATTTATGTTTTAAAAGAATTGTTACAAAATAATTCACCTGAAACAAATGGATTTTTTGACTATTTATGAAAAAGTTATCCTACACATAATTATTCAGACATAGATGCAGAATTAGAACTCTATCTACCAATTAGGGTTTAATTAGGAAATCTGAAGCCTGGAATCTGAAATCTGAAGAATGTATTTTTATTAGAAAGAAACTCAATATAGAGAATTATATACTTATACAACCATTACAAGGGCTGGGAGAATGAATTCAGATGTAGAAGTGAATGAAGAAGAGAAAGCCGTTTTCAGATATTTCAGAATCGAGGTGATCAGAGGGAAGCTGTAGCACATGACCCAAGCTGCCTGCAGCACCGAAACAGATGATTCTTAGAGAAGCTCCAAAGTCAAGAAAACTATCACTTGTCTTGGTTAACCACTCACAGCTCTCTACAGAGATGAGCACAAACCAACAGGTGAGAACTAGAAAGTGGTGATGGCTGCACTCTTAGCCACTTTGCTTGGGAAATCAATGGTAATGCTAATAGCATCCTTTCAAGGAGAGGAAATTATGCATTTTCTAGGATTGTGGATGTTTTGGGAAGTAAAGTATCCTGTACAAAACTGTACAACCTGATCTAACTTTGGCAAAAAATGAGTTTGCCAAGTCTCAATCAGATCAGAGTCAGATGATATTATTGTCTGATCATGATCATTTGAATTCCGTTTGTTTGCCTTCTGTCAACATGTGTTTCATATTTCCAAAGCCAGTTTAGATTAACCTCACTTCAGGATTCTTTCTCAATCTGCTTTTTCTACATCTTATGATCTCTTTGATGGCTCTTTACCTGGACCTCACTACATGTTTGACTTTTCGCCTTACTACCATGCTTGATTTTACTCTATGTTTCAATGTGCTTAAGGATAAAAAAAAATGCTGATGGCTCAATATTTTGTGTATGCTGTGTAAATTTATGTGTGACAAATCCATCAGGGACTGTAGACAGGGGATGTGATAAAAATTCTCATTCCTTGAATCTACTAAAGCGGAAAAAGTACCAGAATGTGGCAAATAAGAGAAGCCGCAATAGTTAATTATCATGACATGCAGCTCATCTGTAATTAATCCTTTTCTTCAGCAGGATTCTGCAACTGTAGCATTAAAAAAAAAACAGGTCAGATGATGCTTTAATTAAGGCTGTACAGTGTTGCTGCTTCTACAGCAACAAGAACTGTTTTTTGTCTATAGGTGTGTGTGAAGCACTACAAATATTTTCTTAACATCTTTACGGAGTGCTGTTTAAGCATCTTTGCTAGCATTATGTCTAGAGACAGACTGATTACAATTCAAAGGAGCTTTTCTGTTCTCCTCACACCCATCTTAAGAGCCACTAAAATCATCTAAATGCCATGCCAGTGGGAGGAGACACTCTCACCAAGGAGCTAGAAATGAAACACGAAGTGCCATTGCAATTGGGAATGGCACTGCCTCGAAATTTACAACCCTCCTAACCAGCTACCCAGGTTCAGATCAAGGGCCTGCAGTGTGCGCTCACTTGATAAGATCTGACTGGTGGTGAATCTCCAACTATCACCCTGAAATAGTGATCCCTAGCTGCAATATTCAGGGTTAGAATATGGACTGAGGGGAGGTGATATATAAGGAAAATTTTATAGTCCCTCTATTGTATCTACAATTATTTTACAGATTATTACATGGAGTAAGGATGGCAGTATGCTCTAGTTAAATCTCATAATTTTTTTAAATGACTTGTCCTATGATTACAAAGATATTGCTATTGCCAAAACAGAGAGGTGCACTGTGACAAATAGCTACTGCTCAACATTACCTGTGTTCTTGTCTTCTTTGGTGCATGGTTAGTTGTGCTTCCCTGGCCCTTGCAATTAAATACAGTCATATCACTTATTCCTACAATAAAACTGGTGTCAAGGCAGTTTAGATTGGTTGTGCCTTCTCCATCTTCTCTTTCTTCTTTGTTAACCAGCTGAATTCAGAGAGTTCAATGGAGCATGTACTTGAACATCCTAGAAGACATAAGACGTCTGTATCGAAAACCCCCATCCAGCCCACTGACTTGCATTAGACCATGGCTTAGCAGATAATACATCTTCACTGTGGGATGTCACTGAGATTTGGGAGTTTGTGTTATGGACTTCACCTATGCTGACTGATACATGTGCTATATCATCTGATCAGCCTCCTGGTTCCTCCTGTAATTAGTAAGATGTATTTATAAGGTGCCTAGACAAGTACTAGGATCTGGTGATTTTTGTGGCATGGTCTGTGTGAATAGCATTTTTCTCTGTACTATAGAAAACTAATTACATTGGTTTTAAAAATCCTAGTTTTCTCTTGCCCAAGGAAATTGGCTTGAACAATCTAACCAAGAAGTGACCAACACCTGGTATTAAAAGCAGTCTAGGCCGGGTGTGGTGGCTCATGCCTGTAGTGTCAGCACTTTGGGAGGCCGAGGCAGGTGGGTCACTTGAGGTCAGGAGTTTGAGACCAGCCTGGCCAACATGGTGAAACCCTCTCCCCACTAAAAAGACAAAAATTAGCCAGGCATGGTGGCAGGCACCCATAATCCCAGCTACTCAGGAGGCTGAGGCACAAGAATCACTTGAAACCAGCAGGCGGAGGTTGCGGTGAGTCGGGATCATGCCACTGCACTCCAGCCTGGGCAACAGAGTGAGACTCTGTCTCAAAAAAAAAAAAAAAAGGAGGGGGGGAGTCTATTTCTCAATCCTAGGAGAAATATCTAATTTAATACCTATTGTAGACTCCCATACCTTTACAGGTAAAATAAGCGGCTCCATTCAGGATTATGGCACTGCCAGAGGAAGTCTTCCCTTTTTGTTTTTCGGGGGTTTTTTTTTGAGATGAGGTCTCCCTCTTTCGGCCAGGCTGGAGTACAGTGGTGCAATTTTGGCTGCAATCTCTGTCTCCCAGTTCAAACAATTGTCCTGCCTCAGCCTCCTGAGTAGCTGGGACTACAGGTGCCCGCCACCACACCCAGCTAATTTTTGTATTTTTAGTAAAGACAGTGTTTCACCATATTAGCCAGACTGGTCTCGAACTCGTGACCTTGTGATCCGTTCGCCTTGGCCTCCCAAAGTGCAGGGATTACAGGCTTGAGCCACTGCGCCCAGCCCTTCATTTTTTTGTTGGGCACAGGAGATGGTCACTGTGGGTCTGTTGTCCTACGTTGCCAACAGACAGTGGCACTCATTCTCCCATTATAAGGTAAGTTGCTCTATTTGGTGAGACAATGTATCTCTAACCAGCAAGCATTTGATAAGAAATGGGGGAATGGCCCTTTGTAAATTTTGCTCAGGATATCCTATGGGCCAAGAAATTTGCCTCCTTCTTGTCCAAAGAATATGATACTGTCTCCTTAATGAAGAGCTCTGTTTTGAAGAATGACCCTCTGAGATTGTGTTTTTGAGGCCCTCAAACTGGTCTGGCCATTTCTGTATATATATATAAACACCTTGGAAATATCTACAGATATAGCGGTGGGGTGTGAGGCATTTGGAGAAGATAAAAATGAAGAAAATAGACATTAAAGCCTTAATCGTTTCCATCTCACTTCCAAAAAAACTAAACTCAGCCAAGGTAACCCTCAGCAGATCATTTCCTCTTTCGTATCCTCCAATCATACTAATAATGATCGCCTCAATGCTGTTGCTTTCTGTCAAAAGCAATTAGAGCTGTGGAATGTCAAAATTTTAGCCAACCTCTTTTATTCTTTGCAGCAAATCTCGTAAAAACTGAGAGGCTACACAGTCTATCTGGAAATCATCAGAGAAGCAGAAATCTGTAAGTAGTTCTTCTCTATACCCACTCCTCCCCTATGTGCCCCACACCTGACTCAGACAGAAGCTGGCACAGGCATGGAGCAACTGGGTTTGCTGAAAGCCCAATAGAGGTATGTTTCTGAAAGGATTCACTGCCTCTATTTAGAAATTGGAGCCATTTTATCCTTGATCCCATGGAAGATAATAGTCCGCTTAGTATAAACAGAATAGCAAAGCCCTGTGACTTTGCCTCTTAGCTTTAGGGCCCCATCTTAATGGATTCTGAAAGAGTAATATAAGTGAGATGGAAGAACTAGAAGAGAAAACACTGTTTTTGGTGTTAAACTGTTTCAGGCCCTGGAAATGGGCTTTATTTAATCTTTTTGTGAATGTATGTAAGGTCACCAATGTTTTGGTAAAGTCCACATTTCTGCCATGCGGTGCCATATGGGAACTGTGCCCACAGTGCTCAGGCTGTCTGCTGTTGGTAAATAGAAGCTATATTATAGCACTTTCTATAGCATGTGGACTGGCCTGTGGCACTCCAGTGTTAGGAGAGTGTGATATTGGTAGCTACTGAAATGGAAACGTGAGAGCTGTTAGGAATATTTTCTCAGTTGTCATCATGGCAGAGGCCAGCAGAACAGCAACTGGCCCACTTGTGAGATACATGTCTCTTCCCAACTTCTCCTTTTATTCCTCCTCCTCTCCCTCACCTTTAGCAATAAAGGAGGGAGGGAGGGAGGAAGGGAGGAAGGCAGGAAGGCAGGAAGGCAGGAAGGCAGGAAGACAGGAAGGAAGGAAGGAAGGAAGGAGAGAAAGATAAGAAAGAAAAAGAAAGAAAGAAAGAAAGAGAATTTAACTGGTTCCACCAATTATAGAGTCTTGATTTATTTTCCTTCTCTTTTCCATTATTAGCAAAAATAAAGCAAGTTCCCAAATTTGGAATTAGTTATGCAAATATTCAGTGCTTTCTTTGTTTAAAAATTCTTAGCAGCTGCTACTAGGAGAGCAGAATATAAATAGCATCAGGTGTGTATTATTATACCCAGCTGAACAGCTGCAGTACTTATATTTAATTCCTCATGTTATACGTACCCCTTCCTCTCTGTAATAATATCAGTTCTTGTGTAACGCTTTCATGAGGTTTTTCCTAGAAGAACCTTGCCAATAAAGAATGAATGAATAATTTAAAAACCACAGATAACTCAAAACTCTCATTCTAGGCAATGGTTTCTCAAGTTTTCTTTCATCAAAGAGTGGACTGAGAGACCAGATTGTCTTTGCTCTGTCCTGCCCATTATTTGGTGGGAGGGGTTGGAGCTGTCAAATAGGTAAGGTGATGGAGGAAGAAGAAAAAGGAGGAGATCTAAATGCAGTCATTCATATTCTAAATAATTACTCCCTAGATAAAATTACCAATATCATCCACCAGTCAATAAATAATTTTATTGTAGAAAATACCATAGTGTATATATACTATATATATGTGTATATATATGTGTGTGTGTATATATATATACACTTTTATTGCAGGAAAAAAGTAAGCTATCTGTTTGAAGAGCTGTTACTAACATGGAACAAGTAATTCTAAAACATGCAACTCTAATGGCAGTAAGAATTCACAAAGGTGAGAGAGATGGTTGTAAGCCAGCAGAGATATTTGAGTTAGGTCTTTGATGGATAATTTGTATGTTAATGTGAAGAAAATGGTGACTTAGAGTTCCTGCAATGCTTGCTCAAAGTCATGTGATTATTCAATGGATTCCCAAGGCTAGAGCTCAGAATTTTAAAGTCCCCACAGTAAACATAAGAAAATATTTTCTCATGTCAAAAATACATGACTTTATGTAGTGTCTTAGTCCATTTTGTGTTGCTAGAACAATATACCAGAAACTAGGTAAATTATTTTCAGAAGAAATATATTTGGCTCATGGTTCTGGAGGCTAGGAAGTCTAAGATGGAGGGGCTGCATCTGGGGAAGTTCTTCTTACTGCATCATTTCATGGCAGAAGGCATCACATGGAAAGAGAGCACATAAGAACAAGAGAGAGAAAGATGGGACTGAGCTTGCTTTTATCAGGAACCCACTCCCATAATAGCAGCTTTAATCCATCCATGAGGACAGAGCTCTCAGAGGCTAATTACATCTTAACAGTCCCCTTTTTAATACTGTCACAATGGCAATTACATTTCAACACGAGTTATGGAGGGGACATTCAAACCATAGCAATGGGTATCTTGTTACTATGTCTTAAATTTATTAGGAAAATAAAGTTTTGGGGGAAGAATGACAAAAAAGGAGTCATATTGTGGCTTCCAAAGTAAGGACAATTTGCTCAATATGCCAGGTAGAAAGAGATGGTCCATTTGTTGGAAACCTGCTAGATGATAGGCCACAAGCTGGACGCTTTCCTTGGTACACCTAGGTTCTTCCTCCCAACAATCATCTGAGGTGTTGCACAGGTAGGACAGTATACCAAGGCCAGAACACTAGTCCCCAAAGCCTGAGCCCATTCTAGAACCTTATACTGTCTTGTCAGAACCACATACTGATCTGTTGACATTTGAGCTGTCTGGTAGAACTAAATAGCAAGTAAATTAACTGAATGTATAGTTTAGTTCAGTTTTCATTTGGCCCAGCTACAGGTACTTGAATATGCCAATAATGTAAGTGAACAACTTGCCTAAAACCGTATGATAGTATTATTCCTATTAACTTGACTAAGCTGTGGAAATACAAGATTCACCATCCATGCATACATACACAGACACAAGGAGACACACACACACCACCACCACCACCACCACTATGACACCATATACACAAAAACACACAGAATCCTTTGATTCTCATTCTTCTCCCTAAAACTTCAACTTCAGGCACATTGCTAAATGCAAAACTGATTATTTGGCAATTGAAGTCGTTTAGCCTGAGTTGCTAAGAGATCTGGTGCCTTAGAGATTCTCTTCTTAATTAGGCCCACAGATCTATTAATTCTATAGATATGGTACCTGCAAAGAAATGGTCAGGTTTTCCTAAACTGGTATCACACATACAAAATGATAACATACAGGTAAACATCACAAAGACTAAAGACCATAAGAAGATGGGACACTGGAACCAGGAACCAAGCTGCAGGGCCACCCTTTATTCCCACTCTGTGTTGCTGTGTGCTCTCCCTGGAATAGTCCCACGAAAGCATGTATTTCCCTGGACCTCTGACAGAGCAGGAGGTGAGTCATCAAAGTGAGACGGGTCAAACCTTAAAGGCAAGAGCAGCTATAGAGGGGTTTGGGAGATTTGATAGAAGAACCACAAACCAGTAGGTTCATATGAGTTAATCAGACCTGAGACCAAGTGAAGTTGTACCTCAAACCTCAGACCAATCTAGTGGGATAATGCCTGAGAATGTGGAACTGGGATCCTGTCCTTTCTCTCTTCTCCATCACTCGATAAGATTAAAAAAGTAATAATAACAATGTGCTTTTATCATTTCACCTCTTTCTCAAACAGTTATCTTCATTTATGAAAGCAGACACTATATGTAAGTGTGGGCTTCAGGCACAATCTTTTCGCAGTAAAATTAATTTGCACTGTCAGGTTTAATCTCACTTAGTCTGTGAGAGACTTCCTTTGCTCTTCTCCTGAGGGCATGTGCACATACACTCACACTCACACCCTTACGGGCTTATTTGAAGAGATGCTTTTGTCATCTGTTGGAATTTGAGATTCAAAAAGGTCCCTAAGATTTACAAGGAAACACAGAGGCAGGAAAGAGAGAACTTGGACACCTCATGCCTGGAATAAGCCATGCAGCTCTTGCATCCCTAAGCAGAAAGCTCCAACACTTGGCCTGGATCTCTGGTCTCTTATGATTGACTTTGGACTTTGATCTCTTAGTCTCTTGTCCTTGTGGAAAGCAAAAGTATTTCCACATTCTTGTGGCCCCACATAAAGGCTTAGAAGGAATTCTGAGTCATTTCTTGTTGAGAATTATAATACCAACATAGCAGGGGGAACATTAGTATTTAAAATATTCTCACAACAAGATCTAAATTTTCCTTTTGGGTGGTTCCAAATTTCCATTGACTCTAACTTTAATTATAAGCTGAATAAAGATAGTTTTAGAAATTTCTACCTCAGAGTGATTTTTCCATTTCTGCCCTCTTACTTATTCTGGGGAGGATGGGGGACAGCGGTGGTGCCAATGTTGAGTGAAAATTAAGCAACCTAATGAATTATCCCTTGTTAATAATTTCTAATGTCTCTGGCACGTAATAGCCATTTTTATAGAAATTCTCCAGAGACAATGCCTTATCCAAAATAAATGATTCTAGTGATTGCACTATAGTAGGCCAGTAAGGGAGAAGTCGAGGGACTTTGTAGTATACTTCAAATCCTATCATATAGATGGCAACATATTGCCTATGGATAAGCCAACTGTGGGCTTATGTACACAGAAAGCAGAGGAGGGAAAAAAAAACCTCATTAATCTCTATGTTGAACGCTAGTTTAAAAAAAAATCACTAAGCATTTAAATGATTCATTCCACTGAATGCTAAGTAACAGGAAATCAACCTACTTTTTTATGGTCTTTGCTTCTGATTTACATCACAGCCTGTGTTATAAGCCTTCCAGACACCAACTGAGATTATACCTGGTGGTTGTTCATCTCCTGAGTAATATGATCAATTTGGACAGTGGTTGTTTACAACTAGCCCTTTGTGACCAGCTAAGAAAGAGATGATGGACTCAGATCACTAAAATGGGCAATCAGCAGCCCCTGGGAATAGAGCAACACGGCGTCTTTGTTGGCTTTGAATGCCTACAGTGAAATAAGATGATTTCACCTGGTGCAGCACCCCCCAGAAGATAGCATCTCCACCTCCCTGCTTATGCTCAAGTGCCTGTAGATGGAATTAGACTGGAATGTGCCACCAGAGAAAGGCGTGACTACACAGAATTTACAGATTTAAATAGACATGTTGTGAAATGCAAGTAAACGGATATTATGTGATGACAAGCACTGCCCTCCTAGACCTGATGCTCTGGTTGGGAAACATTACTCGCCCACATGAAACAACCAGAGAATACAAGAAAACCTAAAAACAGGCACTACATTGTGCAGCAATAGACTATACACTATAAGCGAAGGTTAGGGACAGTCTTGTTTTGTAGATAGGATTTGAGGTAAGTTCTGTTCTTAAAATTGAGAGATCCCCTGGAATGAGGCAGAAGGTTGGCTGGGGCTGGACCAAATGAGGTTAATAGGTGGAGACTCTTTGCTTTTCTTTACTCTATTTATTCAACAACTAAATGAAAAGCCTCTACGTGACAGACAGTTTGCACTGTGGTGGGTATACGATTTGGAGCAAAACACAGAAACCCAGGAAAAACGATGAGTGAAATGAGAGACATTGAGGCATATGAAGTAAAGAAATATCTAGAAAACAGTCCTTCCTTTGCCATAAGAAATTTGTATTCTCTCTCTCTGTCTGTCTGTATACACGCTCTCTATATATAGTAGGACAAATACTGTTTTCAGTAGCATTCTTATATATGATATTTGCCCTATTTACAAACAAGAAATAAAATAAGAATAAATCAAGGTGGAATTTTCTTCCTTGGCACATTACAAGTTTTTGTTCTACAGTTAGTGGAACACTTCTTTATTTCTAAACTGTATTTACCAAATAAATAATCATATAGCACTTGAATTCAAATCTTTGATCTAAATTTCCCAGATGCCCGAGACCAAAATGTTTTCAGAGAAGAGTTTGAAATGGTATAAAATATGAAGCATTTTCTTTACAGTTGTATGGTATAGTAAAAAAAAGTTTAAGAATTAGGATCAAAATACTAGTTTTAAGTGCCAGAAATATCATTAATTGACTATGATTTAGGCAAATTATTAATAATTTCTAAATCTCAGTTCCTCACCTGTAAAAAAATCCAAATGGCAGGTTCATTGTAAGAACCAAATAAGATATTGTGGATGAAAGTGTGTCAGGAACTATAAACCATTATACCAACAGTAACTGCTATTAATATCATCTTTGTAGTAAAGGAGATGTGTATTATGTTATATAGTGTTTGGGTTATTTTTGTTTTGGTTTGGTTTTGTGTTTTTTTAGATCTCTTTTATTACCCAGCACAGTGCTTGGCACGTAGTAGATAATAAATGTTTGTTAAATGAAAGAATGAATAAAAAGATAATGCATCTGACCATATTGATAGGATGTGTGCTTTGCATTACTTTTCTTGAAGTGGTGAAGAATCTTTGCAGAGCTGGTTAAGTGGATTTTCCGGGTGCGATCTTAGGATTGTTGTTGTTTTCTTCTTTTCTGTAGCATGCCAACTGATCCTGACGAGAGTCAAATCCATGCCCTTAGTGTCTCAGGTAGCAGTTGTTCTAACCAAGAAAGTGAATCAACCAGACTAAAGAAAAAAGACGGTAGTATATACTGATAGTATAGAGCCTATATAGTCCTATAGGCTAGAATGTGTGCAGGTTTCACAGGCCCACTTTCTAAATGATGAGTAAGAGAATGGGAAGCCATTATTTGTCACTTTAAGAAAAGCAAAAATAATGAGCTCACACTTTCACCTTCCACCCATCAAAACAGTGAGTTAGAGAATCACAGAATGGTGCTTTCTTCCAATGTCCCTTGTATCCAGACTTTCAGACATATCTTACCCCTCACTTCCCTAAATTTTCACCTCTATGGAATGCACACAGACATATGGGTAAATCAACAACAACCCTCAAGGAAGCTATAGCCACCCAGCGTGTACATTTTGCAACTCTTTCAACTCGCTTCCCATCCTGCCCATCCCCAAACAAATCAGGTTTGAATGCCCAGGCTTGTCACCTGGTATACAAAAATACAATCTAACGCTGTATTTATTAGCAACCCTTTTCCCTTATGTTTAATTTATTGTTACATTTTTTAAATGTACAAACAGTTATACCAGTTTTATACACAAAACCACAGGTACCGTTTTGTATCTGTCAAAATTCCAGCAGCCTGCAGAGAGAGAGACAGTTGAATAGATGTCCTATGCTGCCATCTAGTGCTTTTGTCAAGACACGGACTTGTTCATTTTTCTGGAAATGAGGAAACAAAGGCAGCTCAAGGCGCCCAAATTCTGGAAGAGCTACTGATATGCATTATTAAACAGATGCATTTATGACACTTGGACCACATTCCCTGGAACCAAGCAACTTAACTTGTTTTCACACAACGGCAGCTTACACCCCTGCTCTTGACTGGCAAAGCTCTGGCCTACCCTGGAGGCACCTGGTTTAAATCCAAACTGACTGGGCAAGGAAAATGCCCCCCTGAGCCCCTTTCTACAGCTCCCATCTGGCCAAGGTTCTCTTGGCATGTCTCTTCCTCCAGGAGGGACAGTTCTATCTGAATGCCTTGCCTATTACTTCAATTCTGATAGAAGGCACAAAGGAGTCAGATGGCTTAAAAAAAATCATTATCTTTAAAATCGACTAAAACAGCAGCCATTTTCTTTATAGTGGCCAAAAGTGAAGCTTCTGAATTTGTCTTGCTCCTCAGCTCACATGATTTGTATCACTGGTTAGATCCCAGATCTGCTTCTGAATCTCTCCCTTTATCTTTTCTTGGATCTCAAAAGTACCTTTCTTCTGCTCAATTAATCAATCAGCACATCTCTGTGCTGCACACGCACTATGCTAAAAGCACTATATCAGACACCGGTTAGTGGGTGGATAAATCAAATGAAAATAACCTTTCCATCTGTGTCTCTGATCACTTCCTGCTTCTGGCCTGAAAGAAGCTTCACATCCGTCTCCTTGCTACTCTTTAACCCTTTCCTCTCTCATGTTTCTTTTTCTTTTCCTTTAACTATACACAAACCTCTCTTCTAGTTAAAATAAATACAAGAACTTTACTTGAACCCTCCATACTTTCCTGCTACCAGCAAATTTCTTCCTTCCGTGGTTGTATCTTTTTGTATTTTTATCTCAATGAAATGAAGAATTCACCAACCCAATATGCTAATCTCCCAATATGGAATCAACTGCCTGACAGATTAGACGGTGTCCTTCCAGCAAGACAGAGTGAGTAACTGTTAGGGCTGCAGCTCCTGAACGTGAGTCCTGAAATGGAGAGTAAGTTATCATAGATGACCTCTAAGTTCCTTCTGATTTCAATTCTGTCTTTTCTAAACTTCATTTTATTACAGTCTCTACTTCTGCAGCCACTCCCTACTTAACCATGCCTGTAAACTCACAACTTTCTCAAAAGGAAGTTAGCCTCTCTAGATGATCAAATTCCATCCCCCTTCTTGAATTCACTGCTTCGTCATGACACCCTGATCACATCCCTTTCTTGAAGCACTCTCTATTCTATTCGCCAATTCTATTTATCATATACCTCATTGTTTCCATTGGTTTTACTTATTTCTTCTCTTCCCTTGTTGAGGACTATATCTAAACTTGGATTTTGTCCATATCTATGTTTGTGACTTTACAAATACATTTACTCACCCCCACTGTATCTTCACACAATGCTTCATGATGACAGTGATGGTGATCATGATAATTTGATCACATAATTCCACTTCTACAAAGGTCTTAAATCTTCCATTTCTACTGTGATTTTTCAGACTCTTTCCAAGCCCATACCATCATTTATCTTCACAGCAGAATAGTTCTTCTTGGTTGTCCCATCAACACTATAATAGTAAACTTTGGATTCATGATACTCATCCTCAAAATGACATACTTCCCAAGTTTGTCCATTACTATCAATGGCAACACTATGGCCAGTCTTCAGCTAAGCTGAGTATCTTAGATTCGTTTTGGAGTTATCCTTTTTTAACTCCTGATATTTAATCTTTCCCCAAGACTTGCAAATTTCTTCTTCTTTATTTCATTCAAATATGCATCTCTATTTCCACTTCAGCAACCAGTTTACAATGAGTTTAAATCCTCATTGCCTTATACCTGGGTTGCAGAGAAACTTCTGGGGCAGCTCTCCTAGCTTCTAGTTCCACTCCTGTACCAGTTCCTCCTACAAAGAAGTTTGGGTAGTCTTTCAACCAGTTTGCTGTCATATAGCTTAGCTGTTAAATGTCATAATAGCTTCTTATTGCCTCTCAATATCACATCCATTTCTGTAGCCACATACATTCAAGGCCCTTCTTCAACTACATTTCATTTTCTTCTATTCAGTCCCTGAACATGTCCCAAGTTCTAGTCAAATTCACTTCTCTAACATTCTCTGTACAGGAATATTTTGCACACAACAGTCTTTCCCTCTGGAATACTCATTCACTCCTTCCAAAAACTAGGTCTTATCAATTTCTCAAAATGCACAGTCACCTGATAGCAATCTAAGATGGATCACATCTGTCTTTGATCTCTCTTCTACTCTGAGATCCTCCCTCAGTGGTCGCACTTTCAGGGGAATAGGGATGCTCATAAAAACAATGTGAACAGGCCATTGTTTGGTGGCCTCCATGAACTCAGTAGATAGATGGTTCCTGCTTTCTGGCCTACGTGCGCGTTGTTGTGCCTCACCAGGAGAGCCACATGACATCTGATTTATGGTTTGCTGCTGAGGCTGGTTGCCTATGTCATTTTCAGATTAGGAAGTTTTCTGGAATAGAATCCTCCATCATACCCTAGATGAGTAATGAAGATGAAGTAAGAGGACAATCCAAGAATAACTTTTTGACATTGTGATTAATGCATCAATTTTGACAAAATCATTTTGATGTAGCTACTTTGACATCAAAACGGCACTTTCAATATGTAACATCACTATTTTTTGTGTCATTACTAGTTAACATGCAAAATCAATATCCCGACCCTTACTACACTCTTAACTCTCAACATGATGCATATTTTAAAACACTGAAAGTCAGAGGCTAAAATATTAGGTCAAAACCATGTTTCCATGTCAAAAAGTTCCTGGCATCAAAATGACTGTAGCAAAGCAGCCAGGTGTAAATCTCATGACACAATTGCTTTGGGGTGAACTGGTGAGTATGGTATGAGAGGTGACAACAGAGCTCTGAGGAGAAGCCAGTAACATACTCATGTGTCTTAACTGATAGCACAGACACCCAAGAGGAATCATGGCCAGTACGTATGGTTCTCAATGGAGAAGGTATTAGGGGTTGACTCATAAGTCACTGGTCCCTCTAGCAAGGGGTATTCTTTTGTTTTGTTGTGTGTGTGTGTGTGTGTGTGTGTGTGTTTGTTTTTGAGATAGAGTCTTGCTCTGTCACCCAGGCTGGAATGCAGTGGTGCGATCTCGCCTCACTGCAACCTCCGCCTCCCAGCTCAAGCAATTCTCATGCCTCAGCCTCCTGAGTAGCCAGGGTTGTTCTTTATGAGCTTAAAATGGATGGGTAATTGGGTCCCTATGGAAGGGCCTAAGTTGCCTAATGCTCCTGCATCTATCACAGGCCAAACCTGGCAATGAGTATTTATTCCTCTATCCTCCAAAGCTAAAAGCAAAGTAATGGGAGAGAACATCCCAGCACTTTGGGAGGCCATCGTGGGCAGATCACTTGAGGTCAGAAGTTTGAGACTGGCCTGGCCAACATAGCAAAATCCTGTCTCTAATAAAAAATACCAAAATTAGCCAGGTGTGGTGGCGCACACTTGTAGTCCCAGCTACTCAGGAGGCTGAGGCATGAGAATTGGCCAGAGGTATTCTTTATGAGCTTCAAATGGATGGGTAATTGGGCCCCTATGCAAGGGGGCCCAATTAAATTACCTAGGAATGAATATTTATTCCTCTATCCTCCAAAGCTAAAAGCAAAGTAATGGGAGAGAACATGGATCAGAGGGTTCTAACAGCATGATCATCAGCTTTATCAAGAGTGTGTTTTGTATTTCTTCCAAGGAAAGTTTCTTGAAGATAGCTAATTTATTTTTCACCCTATGATATTCCAGCATGTCTGTATCTACAGTGGTACCCTGTATCCCATAATTGCTCGGTGTTAACAGCTCACAGATGAGTAACTTGGCCCTGGCCATTCAAAAAAGGCTACTGTGGTTTGAGAGGATAGATATCCTTTTCCTCTAATAGAAAAAAAGAGTATGTGTGGGTAGGGAGGGAACATTATCAAAAAAAAAAATTTCATGTTCATTTATTTGTTTACTTGTTTATTGCTTACCTCTCTCACCTCATTCTCATTAAAATGTAGGCTCCATGAGAGCCAGGACACTGCTTCTATTCATTGATGTTATCCCAGTACTTTGCACACTGATTGGCACATAAATATTCAATAAATAATTATTAAGTAGACAATTATTTTTCCACCAGAGAAAGAGTCCCTTTCGAGTAACAGTCCCAAAAAGGAATGGTTTGGTCCATTCCAAAACAGCTTTGTGATTAGCTATGTTTTTCTCTGGGCCTTTTACTGCTCAGAATCCCTGCCAGGGAAGAAATGCTAAAGCTCCTATCTTTTAAATATGTAGATCCCTGACATTTGGTTGCTTCATGAATTTTGCATTGCATAATGACAAGTGTTTAATTTTATAAACTGCTCCTGTAATAGATCATTTTCAAGGAGAGGCATAATCTGGAAATGCAGTGTAAAGTACTGCTGCCGAATTAGACAAATGTCTTCCCCGAGCCAGCGATCCTTTCCGTAGTAAATGTTTTCAAGCATTGACGGATTGGAAGCCATAGAAATAGTCTCAACACCCAGCTGGCTGACTGAGTCAGAAATGAGATGGCCCATGGATGCTTCTCTTTTCCAGGCTGGTGTGTACCAACCCCAGAATATCTTGGGAATGGAAAAAATACAAACAATTGACTTGTTTCCTAAGACCCAAATGGCCTTGCCCAGTCTGATTTTGAATTCTTTTTCCATTGCCACAAAAATTGAAGGTAGAGGCAGAAAAATGGAATTATGATTTCTGGGTTCTGAAAAGGATAATTTGGTGCTTTATGGTCTATCTCAAGCGTATATGCAATACCGCGAGGCCACAGAAAGTGTCTCTAGATAAGCGCGTGTTGATTTGAGGGCATAACGGGAGGAGAAGCCAAACCAATGGGCCAAGTTGTGGATAATCCATGCTTTGTGCTCCACGTTTCTGTCACTGTTTGGCCTCAGCAAACTCACTGACCCTGTCTGTTCCTTGGTTTCCCTGTACAAAAAATATGCTTAATATGCTTAATAGTGTTCCCGATTTAACAGAATTCTCATTAAGAAAGTTGAGATTAGCCTGGCCAGCATGGCGAAACCCTGTCTCTACTAAAAATACAAAAATTAGCCAGGCATGGTGGCAGGCGCCTGTAATCTCAGCTACTTGGGAGGCTGAGGCAGGAGAATTGCTTGAATCTGGGAGGCGGATGTTGCAGTGAGCTGAGATTGTGCCACTGCACTCCAGCCTGGGTGACAGAGTAAGACTCTGTCTCAAAAAAAAAAAAAAAAAAGTTGAGATTAATCTTCAAAAGTAAGTGGTTGTAAAAACTATATGGCTGTAAAAAAAATGAGTCTGGTTTCATAAACTATATACAAAGATAATCCATTACAAGTATTTCAAGCAAGATGATCCTGATTGTGATGGCACTGTGTAAGTTCAATAGGAACATTGAAAAGAACATTGAAAAGAAAGGATTAAATATGTAAATTCGTAAGGAAGATGGGCTCCATATATTTAGTATGGCTAATAAAGAAAAGAGTTGTACCCAAAGTAACTTGCATTCAATGGCAGTTATCCACAGCCATTCCTCAGGGAAATCTATCAGTCAACAAGGCAGCCCCATGTAGAAGACAGAATCATGAACAAGAATCAAGATACCTGAGTTTAAATAATGTTTATGCAGTGACATCTCATCTCAGGCATCAGACTAAGCATGCTACAAAGATGATTTCATTTAATGCTTATAACTATCCTACGAGGATGATGGTATTAGTATCCATGCTTTATAATTGAATACATTTTATACAGGTTAGGAAACTTGCCCAAGGTCACACAACTGGGATTCAAACCCCAAAAGTCAAATTCCAGGGCTACACTCCTAAGTATCATACCACACTGTTTCCTGGTAAAGTAATTGCTGGCCAGTCACTTACATTGTTCTCGCACCTAGTGTTGGGTTGAAATAGATAATCTCTAAAGTCTTCTCCACGTATAAAGTAAAAAGCTTATTTAACATAGCACTAGATTGGGTAAGCCAACCTGTTTCTTTGGCAGAATATATCAACATATCCTTCTTTGATAGAATACATATATATTGATATGATAGAATACATGTCTATGTATATATTGATTTGATAGAATACGTGTGTGTGTGTGTGTGTGTGTGTGTGTGTGTGTATTTCCAGCTCTGTTTGTTACTGTGTCCCCACCACTGGTTGAGAGCCCATCTGTGAAACTCAATGCCTTGCACAGCACTGATAAGATCTCCATAAATGGAACTGGCCAGGAACATTTTGGACTCATGCTTTTTGATGCTTTGCTAATTGTGTAAATTCCAAACTCATGCCATCCAGGCGTCAGTGACCTTTCCAGCTTCTAAGAATTCTTCTCTGGTTTTGTTGATTCCTGCCCTGGTTTCCATAGCAGCTGCTCCACATATTGTCTCCCAGTTTCCAGTACCCAACCCCATTTAAATCCCCTCTCACATCTCACCCCAGCAGTTCATCTTTCTTTCAGCTTTTCTGAGACTGGTGTTCCTAGAACCCTTCTTTTTCACTTGACAGAATTTCTTTAAATGTTCATGATTCCTTTTCTCCCTCCCACATGCTTAAAGAGAAGCAGCATCCGTCTTTCTTCCTCTGTCACTCCATCTTATTGAAACTTGTTATATTATTTCTCCTTTCTCTTATGAATTCCATCTCTTGTTCTTTTCCCCTTTTGTCTAGCAACATACTCAAGCCAGGGGGTTGTAGCAGTCCAGGACATTAACTAACACTGTTGAAGATATCCTATGTGCCAGATATTGTATTAGATAATATGCACATGAGACTGTATTTAGTCTTCACAGTAACCTCAAAAGGTCGATTTTATAATTGGCATTTTGTATGAGAGGAAATTATGCTTAAACACATTAAGTAACTTGGCCGACGTCATGTAGGAAATAAGTGGGTAGTGCCAGGATTTAAACCAAGTTTCATTCCAACTTGTATGTTCTTTCCACTGTATCTCACTTGTTTCTGAAAATAAATAAATAAACCCTTTCCTGCAACCCTGCTGCGTTAAGCTCTCGATTTGTCTTTCACTGCCAAACTTGAGTTAAATACTGCAAGCATTTATTAAACATTAGTTATGTTCAAGTGACCGTGCTATATACTTTCCCCTGAGGAAAGACAAAGATGAGTAACATCATCCTTAGCTGCCAGAAGCTTACAACCTAATAACCTAATCTGGGTATCAGATATGTAAACAACAATAAAATGAGACAGGAAGAAGTGCTAAACAAAGTTACCAGAATCCTCTGAGGATACAAATAAAGAGAAAATAACTAACTAAGGAAGGGTCAGAGCAGAGAATTTCATAAAATAGCTTTTGAGTCATTCAAACCACTTTCTATTGACCTGCAATTCAACCTTGGTAATGTGTCTTCTCCTGTCTCTTCCTTTGTGTTCTCTCAGTCCCAGCCTACGCTATCACTGCACCTTCAAAGCTGATCTTCCCAGCTCCAAACTTCCCCACTTTAGTCCAGCCTACAGAAGATCCTTGCTACTGAGTTGCCTTCATTATGCCCAACTCAGATACATCGCCCCTGAAATAATACCTTTTGTGGCTCCCTGCTGTCTGCTAAGTAGGAATATATTTATTTACTTTATCCTCAATAATCATAGGCCCACCATATGAAGTTGTTATAAAGATCAGACAGATAACATATGGGCCAAAAATGTGAAAACCACAAATCATTTTAAAGATAACCTAATGATTAATATATTATATATCCTACACTTGGACCAGTGTCTGTTTCTTGAACCCAGTCATGGCTGTAGCTCATTGCTGTTACTATAATGACCTCTTTCCTCCTTTCTAACTGTAAAATTCTATTCTATATGTCTCTCAAGGCCCAGCCATAAAATCTACAGTCTTAAGAAAACATTTTCTCACCTCTCAATGAAAATGTTCTCTGGCTTCTCTGGACATCCCCAGAGCTTTACTTCTAAGTTTTCCAATGCATGTGTCACAGCAAGCCAAATATTGTAGATGGTTGAGCATATGTTATAGCTTCCTTGGTTAATTGAAAGCTATTTTAAGGCAAGAACCATTCCATTCATCTTCATAAGGTTTGTGTGCCTAGCACAGTGCCGTATCTAAAGTAGGCACTCAAATATCAACTAAATGGAAGACTAAAACAGGAGGTTATGTCACTCTGTACTGAAATAATTTCAACAGGAGCAAAGGGAGGAATTTTTCATCCGTCCTTTTCTGGGATTTAAAGCAAGGTATGAGGATGCAGAAGATGCACACCCATACCAAATAACACCAGCGTAGTGGCCATAATGGGGAGGAAAAAAAACCAAATTGACTGGCCCCAATCTTGTGTCTGCCCTTCCAATTCTTATTTTTCAGGACCGATGAGCCACTGGAAAAACTAAATGGCAATCATTAGATTTGCCATCTTTCTCTCAGAAATTCAGAATTCAGAAATGGGAGCTATTTTGAAAATCAAAATGAGTAGCTGAAAGTCTCAGCTAAAAGCACACATTTTTCTATTACTCTCCTCAGTTCTCTCTCTCCCTCTGTGCTGTTTATCTCAAGTAACTAGGGGAGCTAGTTTAAGTGAAATCTTGTTATAAACAGTTAAGTCGAATGATGCTACTGGAAGAAGGCTGGGCCCGGAGAGATCTGTGACCATGGTCAAAGCCAAGAGTCTCCTTAGTATAGTCCAGAGAGATCAGTTCGCTTGGCCCCTCCAAGCTGGTAGTGACTCAAAAATCAGGCAGAAAGCCAGGGGATATCTGGGTTCTGACTCATGTAAACAGGAAACAGTGCCAAAGGCCTCCAGCCAGCCCCAGGTGTGCATACTGCAGACCTGCATTCGCTTCTCATTGACCTGCAGTTGGCACAGCATTATCTACAGGCTCTGTCATTATTACTGCCATGACTATGTTGTGTTTGGAGAGCAGATGCCTCCTCTCCCCACTGTCACTTGGAATTCACACAAGGGCTGAAAAGCATGCCTGATCAGCTTAGGCAGTGGAATTCTCTGCTCTCGCCAGACTTTCTAGATTGATACCAGTTTTTATTATTTTATCATCTTTTCTCAGAAAATTCAAAATGTTTCTCATTGTTCCAATCCCAGTTACTCTACTTCCCACGTAACCTCTAGCAAATAATTTACATCTCTAAAATGCCCTGTCTTTCACCGCTGCAGGAGCTGATAAGACAGTCAGAGATGATGTGTAGTTCTTCTCTTTGTCCATATTGTGAACAATAAAGTTAGTTCTCAAAGATGCACAAAACCTCACACCTGGCAACAGAGTCACTGTAAGGAAATACAACTTTTATCTAAGTTCATTTCTGTTTACCTTGGCTACCTCTCATTTTTCACACTCCAGAAAGAAAAGAAAATTCCCAATCAGGTTCTTGCCAGGACCTTAGTACAGGGCAGGAATGAGGACACGGACAGTGCCAGGGCAAACTTTTGGCCCCATGGTTGCAACTTGGCAGCATCATATCTGCCTTCCAAACAAGAAAACAATTGCATAAACTTATATGGTTGCAAAGGGTTTAAATGTTTGCCACGTATGAAAGGGAGAAAAAAAAATCATTTCACAGAATTCTAGCTCAGTGGTTCTAAAACTGATGAACCTTCTAGTTCCCAACTATCTGAGACCCCTGCCCTCTAAAATTTCCTACCACATTTCTTGGGACCTCCCACATTTTCGGGAACCCTGGTGGCAATTGTTTTGCCTAAACTATGTCTACAGAGTCCTTGGAGACTGTTATGACCACCCAAGTCCTCTCTTCCACCAGGAAGCCACTTCTCACTCTCCCATCTTAAGGGTTATTGCAACCTGATGGAGGTATAATGCCTGGCTCTGCCTCCTTCCTCCTACCTGAGGATTTCCTTCCATTTGGAAGGCCTGAGCCAGAAGTCATGCAGACCAAGCATTTGTGAGCTTCCTGAGATCTCTTCGTTAGAGGATTTATGGAACTGGATTCACTCCAAATATCCTATTACGTTCCTTAAGAATTTTGGTATCCAATAGAGAGGGGGGAAGATTGGAATTCACCTACTTGGGCCCAGAGCACCTTTTCCTCTTAGACAGCTGAGTAGAAAACATCTTGCCACAATGATTGAAGCCTGAGGTGGCCAAGGATAGGGTTTGTGGATGCCACACAATCTGGCAGCACTGGCTGAAAGTGCTCTGTCTCGCCTGTAAGTGGAGTGATCGAGACACACTTGGAGATCCATGAAATACATTTTATTACTACTTATTTGCTTACTTATACCTACTGCTCTGTGTTCTGAAAAGGATGTGAGATAGACTCAAAAATAAACACAGTAAATCATGCTAAAATAATAAGAGGCAGTGAGGGTGGAGTATTTAAAAAAGAATATAAAAATCATAGAAAGCCAGGGGTAAAATTAGCACAGAGAAATACAGGCTGTAAAATTTGCACAGCTCCTAGAGGTGGGCTACAAACGTGGCTGTGAGCTTGTGAGCAGTCAAACAAAGGAAAATATGACATGATTCACAGTGTCTATTATATAAAAATAACACTGTTGCTATCAAGAAACCAGGCCTTTCCTAGTACTGAGATCAGCGAGGGATGTCTCCCTGGGGTCCACATCAAGAGAACATTGTGTGCTGCACCTGAGACAAATAGAGCAAATTTCACGTGACTTTGCTTCCCAACTTCTCTCAATCTAGAGGATGACACAACAGCAAAGCACAGCTCAACAGTTTTGCACAGCTGTCCAAAATCATTCTTGAGAAAAAAAAGTAGTAAACAAAATTTTTTAAAAATCTCCTGGGAGGGTAAAATAAGATGCTTAAACTACCCAGCTCTCTTGTGGTCTGAATTGATTCTACTGGAAAATATTTAAATATCTGGAGAAATGAGCAATATGGAAATTCTTCAAGCCATTCTGTTCTTTAGGCCTTCAAGCTACACTATTTCTTTCAGCTGTGAGTATTTGTAAGAGTTCGGCGACAGAAAGTTTGAGATTATATTTTCAGCAAAAACCTGAGAAACCAATAGGTGCTCATTAAGAGCAGAGCAATAAATTTTGGCTATCAGCTAAGCTGAGGTGGGAGTTGGAGGCAGGATCAGGTCACCCTATTTAAAGAAAAAAAAAAATGAGAAGGGTGTTTTCTGTGATGTGAGGTAGACTAGCTGGCCATAAGTAGGTAA
This sequence comes from Mandrillus leucophaeus, assembly GCF_000951045.1. Lineage (NCBI taxonomy): Eukaryota > Metazoa > Chordata > Mammalia > Primates > Cercopithecidae > Mandrillus > Mandrillus leucophaeus. The sequence goes on along the minus strand of NW_012104921.1, from coordinate 1,396,783 downwards.
GCCAAGCAACAGTGGGAACCCAGGACCAAAGTAATTGTAAATTAGATCTCTATGTCTTCAACCTTAAGATCCAAAATCCTTGGTTAATCCCAGCTCCAACCAAGCAGATAATACTTTCCATTTTTCATGGCTATATTTTAAGAATGACTGTATTTTAATTATAGGCAAGATGATATTTCAGGACATTTAAGGAAAGATATCTATAGCTCATAACATCTATTCAGGGGAATTTCAAAGTATTTTAGGTTCCTTTAGTATGAAAGTATTGAAGGTGCTATGTAAATGTAGGTTATTATTACAATTTAATGACATTCCCCTCAAGCAAAAACTGCTAAAATTTACAAAGCGCAGAAAGAAGCGCACGTACTTCCTATTTTTCAGGGGTAATTAATCAACAAGCACAAAAGCAATTTACTTAGGCACAGGAAGATAAAGTAATAATAATAAACATATGGGCCTAGAAATCCTATTACAGGAGCTCTCTTATTTGCCCCAATGCAGGGAAGAAATACAGAACTAACATCCCCAAACCTCCACACCTCCTGCCCCATGCTTTCTTCCTCCATAGTCACAACACCCACCAAAGACAGGAGTGCAGACTCTTCTGGGGTTGATACTTCCCTCTGACATAAGACATCCATGAATAAAGTCTATGTTGAACTATGAATTCAACCCTACCAGAAATGTTCTCTGTGAATCTACTGAAACAAAACCACACATACTGCACACTGGGCGTTCTCTGCCATCCCTACAAATGGTACAAGACACCAGTAACCCAATGGTGCCAGAGGAGGTTAAATTAACCCCCCGATTTTTTTAATGTAGCAATTTGTATTTGACTTTGGAAAGCAGTCGTTTTAGAGTTTAGTTTAGAATTGTTTTATCCTAGGCAAAGCGTGTAATTGGGAGAGATAAACTAGAATTACAATAAACAGAGCAAAATAGTTCAGTCTTCCATGAACCATTTGCCATAGTTAATCTACATAGTGGATAATCAACCTTCGTAGAAAATGGAGAGCTGCCTCAGTTTAAAAACTCAGGCAAAGTTATACTAAGGCCTGCAATCATATAGGTATGAATGGAAGACAGTTACATACAATTCCATTTGAGTTTGTCTCTAAAATTGTAATGTCTTTCTCCAAATCCAGCCTCTCAAATGCGCTCATCACTGGTAACATTTTTCCCTCTATTTTGAATGTGTCTGTAATAACTGGAGCTGGGTTACTGGTCACCACATTAATCCAAGAACAAGAAATGAAAAAAAAATAAGATTCATTTCCTATTCTACAATTTTAAATACAAATTAACAAAAAATAAAAGCCCCTCTAAATCTCCCTTATGGGCTTTGATGGTTCAGAAATATGCAGAGCACTTGGAAGCAATAAAAGAAATAACCTAAGAAAATTAAGCAAAATGAATTTGCAATTAGTTTGTGAAATTGCGATAAATGCATTTTGAAAGCAAAGAGTAAAATGTAACTTTCTTCAGTATAATTTGAAATTGCCTTTTGTGCTTAATATAGTTCACTTATAATTAGATGAAGATTTTGTTCTGGTTGGAAACATTCAAAGTTCCATCTTGAGATTGCTATGTACTATGTACACAGAACTTTTCAACAAGAAAGTCTGCTGCTGCCGCTGCCGCGTTTGCTTTGACAGCCTTTATCCTAGTTTTATAGAAATGAAAGAGTGAAAGAACACAGCTGGTTTGAACAATGGAGCATGTTCAACATTAGGCCAAACATTTAGATATTGCAAAATATTGCAGCCTATATTTATAGCTCTTAGCAGGTTTTTGAAATTCATGCTGATACCGCCTTACTCCTGCTTATTGGACCAAATTGCCATTTGATGATTAAATTATCTTTTGGGTTTTTTTTTTTTTTTTTTAAGTTTCTTTCAAAGGTAATGGCACTTAGACGAACCTCTTGGCAATACCAAAACTGTAATGACTGGAAACCCTCTTAAAGTATTTCAAGATGTTTTAAAAATTCAAGATCATTCCAGTTACTGAGAGAGTTTAAAAGACTTTAGTTGATCTGCCTTATTTTTTCCCTAAAGAAAAGAAATATCCTGCCTCTGATGACCTCTCTCCCTGTCATAAGATTGCACACTGACTCATATGCCAGCACCTTCCAGAAAGTCATCCAAGGGAACCAGGGGAACAGGTCTTCCAGTAATTGCCTATGTTCTGTTTAAACTTTCTCCTTCCATGGCAGTTGTTTTCAATAGAATTCTCTTGTTTTTTAATAGAATTTTGTGACTTTGGGGAGTGCTTAGCAGATGCTCATGTTCTTTCACATTAATAACATAAGGAGCAATAAAGAGAAGTGGGCAGTGGTTATAAGTTTAGCAAGCATAAGCTGAGCCAGGCAAAGTTTTGCAGGACAATGGGATTTTTTTCTGCAGGTTTCTCAAATGCCTGCATGCTTCGAGGGCTTGCTGCAATACTAGCCTATCCTTCCAGCCCACAGTCAATGGACCCTAAATTCTCACTGCATGTTTGTCTAACCCATTGTCATTTATCTTCATTGCCATTAGTGAGTTCTTTGAGTATGCATGCTTTGCCTCCTGATCAAATAGTAACTATGATGAGAATGGTCATTTAATGAACACTTACTATGTGCCAAGGGATATATCATGTATTTTATATACATTTTCTAGAAGGGTGGTTAAAAGCAAAAGCTTTGGTCTCTGTTTCAGTTATGTATTGATACAAAACAAACTACCCCAAAACTCAGTAGCCTGATGTCTCTCACAATTTTGAGTATTGCCTGGGTGTTTCTCCTGGTCTTATTGGGGATCACTCAGTTGGCCTCAGTCATCTGACATTTGACTGGGGCTGCAGGGTCTGAAATAGTCTCATTCACATATATAGAAATGGGTACTTGCTGTCGGGGAAGATTTTCTGATTCGAAGCCTATGTTCTTTCTACCATACTATGTAGAATTTTGCTATCAGAGGAGAGTTTTCTCATGGCTACATCCTATCAACCTTGCACAGTGGCTGCCATAAGCTGCCCAAGAGATATTTGTCAAGTGGAGGGTTGAGGGAAACTACGAACTGCTCTTGTGAGTAAAATATTACATAGTATTTTTAAACTGATACCAAAATATTCGAGCTGATTCTCCTAGAATAGTAGGGCTTGGTAAAGCTAGGCCTCTTACCTTAGAGGAGCAGTCCATTCTTTCAGAACCACAGCAGAAAGCGTTCCTAGGACCCAGAGGCTTCCACGGACAGCACTCTATGCCTCTCAGATTTGCCTACATATGAGAATTACCTGGGAGCATTTAAAAAACTCTTGCTTATTTCTTCTTAAATAAGAATCTCAGAGAACAGGGCCTAGACTCCTAGACCTGTCAACTTCCTTCAGGAGCCCCCAAGGCTGACCCGTAGTGTCAGTTGGATTAACAAAACTTTTGGAACAGCTAGGAGTCCACCCTACAGAAATAGAGATTCAAGTTTGCAGTTTAGGTATCCACCCAAAGCATGAAACAAGTTGTGGTCTTACTCTGCAAACCACAGAGAGTTGATTCACTGAATTGACTCGGGAATCATATCGGCAAGTCAAACAGAAATTGGGTACCGCCATACACTAGGGGACACGGGCAGGTGCCAGAGATGAGCCATCAACAGTGCTCTGACAGAAGCAGTCACCGACCTCAGAAACAGAAGAGAACCATCCAGCTGTCTGCTGCCCCTAAAATACAGGTGCTCCTCGGCTTTGATTAAGTCGTCTGGACACAGCCCCATAGTGAGTCAAGGAGCGTACTGAATGTGATTGCTTTTGTACCATCATACAGTTGAAAAATCATTAAGTCTAACTGTCATAAGTCAGGGACCATCTGTACTTAAGTTTCAAACAAGAGGGACAATTGCCCAGCATCCTGAGCTCAGTGGATAGGAAAACACACTACTGACTTCCTTGAGCCTTTCAAAGATATGAAACGATGCTTTGTAACAGTAAGTTGAAAGCTGACATGATGTTATTTCTTTGAAGACTTTGTGAATAGCTATGTTCTCTGCCTTTTTATTTCCCCTGTGACCTAATACATAGAAAGTTCTTACTACTATTTTTTCTGCTGCGTTGAGAGACTCTTGTTTTCCACCAAAGCATTTTGACTTCTGTAATCCTTAACTTACTCCACCTACAGCATAGTCATTTGTAACATTGTCTAGCTCCCACCTACCCCTACTCTTCCCATTCCCAAATAAATCACCCTGAGGGCAGGGCCTTTGTCTTTTTCATCTCAGAATCCTCCAAACTAACTGGCAAGGTGACTGGTACAATAAATTTAATATTTGTTGAATTGAAGCCGTCTCAAAGTGTCCTTAAAAGCAGCTATGTTGGAATAAACATCAGAGTATAAGTAGAGATATGACAGCAGAAGGTGAATAAAGTTTAAATTTCTCAGATGTGCATACCAGGCTCTTGGGCATAATGAAGTTTTTGTTATCAATGTGAGACAAGCAGCTAAAATGAGAACTTATTTCTTTAAAATTTGGTTGTTTATTGCTTCTTATTGTTCATTTGGGTAAATTTTGTTTCTCCTCCTAGTCTGCAAGCTCCTTTAATATGACCTATGCATCAAATTGATACTATGATAATATTATATATCATATTGCTGGCCGAGGCGGGCGGATCACGAGGTCAGGAGATGGAGACCATCCTGGGTAACAGAGTGAAACCCCGTCTCCACTAAATATACAAAAAATTAGCTGGGCAAGGTGGCGGGCGCCTGTAGTCCCAGCTACTCAGGAGGCTGAGGCAGAAGAATGGTGTGAACCCGGGAGGCCGAGCTTGCAGTGAGCCGAGATCGTGCCACTGCACTCCAGCCTGGGCGACAGAGTGAGACTCCGTCTCAAAAAAAAAAAAAAAATTATATTGCTATAGTATGATATTACTCATGATACATGACATTATATTTGATGCATAGGACATATTAAACAATGTTTGATTAAAGAAGGGGACATATGTGACCAAAAAAATCTAGGAAATACTGCCTTTTAATACATAAATTACAATAAGAGATCAGTTGATACCGTAGCACAGGATTCTGGACCATAGTCTGCGAAGGTGGAAAAGAAGAAGACTGAAAAGATGTATACTTATGATTGTTCTGTTCTACAGTTTATTCAAAAAATTGATAGTAGTTTACAAAACCTACTTTATTCCACATTTATTCATTCCAAAAGTAAAGTCTTTAAATATTATCAGGGTTTACTCATCAGTGTTGATGCTGTTGTTCACATAAGAGCATCATTACATCATTTACTCACTGATTGACAGAATAACGTAGTTGAATTGTTTTCCCTGTTTGATTTAAGTGAGGAAACTGTGCATGCCACTTCTGTTTATTTTATGCACAAAGCCTAATAATGTCGTTATTCTACAAAACATGAAATAGAGATATTTTCAAGAATGTGTTTAAGATAAGAAAAGATCCCTATATGATAATCCATTCTAAAATAGAGGTCAACACCGCCTTCTTCCTCCACAGCTTGAGATAAAGGAAAGATTCACTTTTCTATGAACATGACTTTACAAATGCTGCTCCCTTTGCTTCAGTTGTTTCTCAACCGTTCTTTGCCACCTTTTCTGTGAAATATTATCTGACTCTCTACTCAAAAATAGCCCACTGTTTCCTCCATGGTCCCATATCACGTTTTATGTACTCTTACTATAGAACTTCATTAATGAACTTATCCATTCATTCAACAACCATAGTGTGGCCTACCATTTGTCAGGCATCATGTGTGGCATCAGGAATATGGTGAGAATCATGATGTCATCTCATCCAGTGATGGTGTGATTGTTTCTCTCTGTCTCTCCCATGCCATAAACACCTTAAGTATGAAGAGGTAATCTGTTTAATCAACTGAATGAGTCAAGGGCAGCAGATAGAGCTCAAAGCCTCATCTAGGAGGCCTCCACCTTCTCTTATTGGAATCCTTTTTCTCCCTCTGCTCTAAAGTTAACATTTCCCCTCCTTCTTCTACTCCTCTCCTGTGATCATTCCTGATACAATTTCACTCATCATGCATAAAATCAAGCTCATTATTTTCTCTATTCAAACATCCATCATCTCCCCAGTTTCTCAAGACAAACCTGAAGGTCATCTTCGCCTTCCATCTTTCCCTAATCTTCTCCTTACTAAACTACTATTGTGTTCACCCTCCTCTCTAGATTTCCACTGACCCTGCTTTAGTTTTCTTCTCATCTGCCTGGACTACATCCATACATCTTAATCGATCATGCTGATTGTGGGCTATCCCCACACCCATTCATTTTCTACTTTATGCCAGAGTTTTCTCTCTAAAATACAAATCACATAATTTATTTCTTACTACACCTCTCCTCATTAAAAGTTATTGATGGCTTTCATCACCTTCATAATACAGTGTTAAGATATCTAAGCCACTCTCTTAGAGCATATAAGACTCTTTATAAGCTGGCTTCCCTTTTTGCCAAACTCTCTAAATTCACATATTTCTTACTTCCTGTGCTCAAAAATGCACACTTAGGTAGCTATGGTTGCCTTTAGGATAATATGATTGTGAAATGTCCAAGTCCTCTCACATGTCATATGCCATGCTACTTAGGGGACTAAATAAAGGTTGAGTACTTTGTCAAGCTCTGTCCAAGGGAAAGTGATTCTCTTCTTTATGGACATGGATATTTCAATCACTACAACAGAATAAGAAAAACAATGAACATCATGAATTAAGTTGAGGCATCTTTGGAAAACTTTCTTACCTTTGAGGACACTCAGCTTTTGTGCAGACTGTTTCTGTGATTTCTAGGACAATCACGGAAATTTAAAACTAGAGGATATACTAACATAATCTAATCCAATCTCTTCATTTCACAGGTGAGACAACTCAAGTCCTGAACACTAAGAGATTTTTTCCAAGCTTACACAACTAGTAAATATCCTTTTCCTTCCTCAGCCTCAACAAAAATAAAAGGAAATGGATTTTATAATATTAAACAATAGGTTTGTTTATGCATTTTTCTGAGTAAACTCATTCGTATGCCAAGGCCTCTGTTCTAATGTTGTTTTACCGCTAAAACCCACTTTTAATTTTGCATTTTCAATTAGACGCAATGTGAAATGCCTCTTTATGAAATCTTGACTCACTTTTACCTGTCGCTGTGAGTGTATTAAAGTATATAAAGTTATAAAAAGATATGAAATATGAACATAATCTAGTTTAATTATTTCCATCCTCCAGTGACTATGATTGCAGTTGGATGTCAGTGAAATCTCCAGTGGTTGAACTTCACGATGAGAAAAACAGTGAATACAGAAAAGATAACTGAGTAATAACTACCAAAAAAGAACATTTATTTCACCAAAAAGAACATGGACCTATGATGGAAAAACTGTAGCATCATATAGCATCAGTGAATCAAAGATGATATCAATATTTGGCAAAGTTAAACCAAGCTAAGTTCAATCAATATATAGATTATTAAGCTATTTTTTTAGATGAAAAAGCACTTAAGACATTTTTATTTGTTAACCTTAATTGTACTTCCTGTCTGCTCTTTTTCCATTAGCCAGGGTCTAAATCTCTTGACAAATGAATCACAACTGCACTTGAAGCAAACTGGCTGCTGAGACAAAATTCTCTGAACAGGGTGGTATTAGCAGCCCCCTCTGACTTTCCGGATGATTAATCTGCATCAATATTACAATCTGCATCTGAGTTCTAAACATCCATGTTTGCATTCATCATTCTTACCTTGCTGATGCATTTTGATCCTTGGTTCATTCATGGCAGGCAGCTGAAAGCCAAGGTTTTCCAAATGTCTAAAGGAGCCCATACTGTGGGCAATACCTTCTGCATCTCTCAGATGTTAGGAGGGAGTTGGTTTGACCTGGAAAGGAAAGAGAGACTTTTGTCTCTTTCTCCTCGCCAAACAATTATCTTTGCCAAATATTTCTTAGGCATCAACCTCAATGTTAAAAGGTTCTTTTCTAGTTTTTACTTCCTGTGGTATTTCCACTTTCTGTGCTACATGCTTGCTCTTTCTTCTCTTTCATTTGCATCTTTTGGCCCTGATAACTCCTCTGTGCATGCACACATACTTATCACTATCCCCATCCCCATGCCCAAAGCACGGACCTGGAGAGATGGCTTTATGTTCCATCTCATATAAGCCTTATGTGCTAACACAAATCTCTACTCATAGCACTGTTCCCATGCCCTGACCAAGGAAGAAACTTGTCATGTAGATGTGTCTATGTCCAAAATACAGAGTTGAGGAAGAGGGGAGTGCACAGCTATTAGCTGATCTCCAAACTTTGGAGAGGCATCTATAAGGACATATTACTGATTCAAGGAGGCAACTGGTTGGAGTAAATGATGGAGTTTATCCTTAGATATTAAAATGACTTGACACTCACGCATACTCACAATCAACCTACCACTTCCTCTATTATCACCAAGGCAAAATGACAGAGTATATTTTCATAGCTTCCTAACATGTCCCTCCTCTTAAATTGCTTATTGACTGACAACTTTTGACCTCATTTCCCCTTCAAGACATCCTCCTTCTTGTTTAATTTTGTCATTTCATGCGTATTTAAAAAGGTCAAAGAATTGGCAAGATGTAATATAATTTTCCTGGATTATGTACCTTTTATGGATGATCCTGGCAGGTAGAAACATCTGAACTGTCCCTCCATCTTTCATCAACTGCACAGCTCCTCTAGGTTTGAGCTGAATGAAAGACCAACAGGGTCTACATTCTATCCCTGTGGCCTCAAGCCATTAAGAGGTGTCAGGAAATGGAAGACTCAAGATAAAGAGGCCTAACTCCACCAAGGTCTCAATTACCCTGAGTGATCTCAGTATTCTAGATCGCTGGGCTGTTTTTCTAAATTCACTTTTTACTGTAAAGAATTTGATAAGTCAAAGCAATGGCGGTATGGGACAAGAACCTATGATTTCATCCATTTTCTAATAGAAACTCCTCAGGCTTACATTGACCACAGCATACAAGAATATCTAGCTTTATTAAATATATAATCCATATTTTAATAAAGAAGAAAGATAAATATGCATCTAATTTCTCTTGTCTGAAGTTGAGAAAAGAAAATTTGCCTCATAGGGCTATTGTGATGGTTAAATAAGATAATATATTTATAGTGCTAAGACATAGCATTCAGTGTGGCATGTGAAAGTACTCATTAAGTGTCATGTATTATTATTGGATCAGGGATCTTGACAGTATTTGTTGTCTCTACATACTACAGATAATGGATTTCATTGGTTTATGCCTAAAACTCAAAAGGGACACACGGATGACTTTTCATTAGATATCAAAATAGCTAGGTGGCTGACCTAATTTTTCATTTTTCAAAGAGTTGATGTAGCATTATGTAGACGCAGCCTAAGTGGACAATTTATTCGAAAATAGCTGAATGATGAGTCCACACACTTGACCTGCTTTCAGCCTCTCTATTGAGACAGCAGAAAGTTTAGAGTTGAGTTCATCTGGGATTTAGGCACACATGAACATTAAAAACTGCAGCCTAGTCACACCATCACTCCTCAGCTTGTAAGTGAGTCTGTGGGATTATTAGCCCTGTTCCCAGTGGGATAGATACAAAAGTTGCTTGGAAATTAAAGGGCTGCAAATTTCCTTTCATTCTAATAAGGTTCAGATCCACTATATGGGACAACAGTGAAACTTATAGGTTGCTTTCTAAGGGGAATTTATTTTACAATACAAGCTCTGTGAAGCAAAAACTATTCACATTAATTAATAAAAAGGTTAACGATTGGCATAACAGAAACTCTCAATGAAATCAAAACACTTTGGACAACACATAGTTCTGCCTCTTATAGTTACTACCTATATGACCTTAACAAATAAAGCACTTCCCCTTTTCCTCTTCCTTTCTTCCTTCCTTCGTCCCTTCTTTCCTCTCTCTCTCTCTCTCTTTCTCTCTCTCTCTGTCTCTCTCTCTCTCTCGTGCACATGTGCACACACACTAGATCTGGGTAGCAAATAAGCTTCAACTTGCTTGCCAATTCTGATCAATTGGGAGTGTCTTCCTGGTGTGTTAAATTGGAAAGGATTGCGAGGTTGAATAAGGGCTCATCAGGAAAGAGTTCTGTGATTCATTCGTGATGTCTGACATGGAGGGGAAATTAGTTACTTTAAAGTGTATTTTCTAGACTTATCCTGGATTAGATAATCTCTGTATTAGGCCACTCTTGCATTGCTATAAAGAAATGCCTGAGATTGGGCAATTTATAAGAAAAGAAGTTAAATTAGCTCACAGTTGTGCAGGCTGTACAGGAAGCATAGTGCTGGCATCTGCTTCTGGGAAGGCCTCATGGAGCTTTTACTCATGGTGGAAGGCAAAGTGGGAGTAGGCACATCACATGGTGAAAGTAGAAGCAAGAAAGAGAGACGGTTTGTCTTGGGGGAGGTGCCATACACTTTTAAATGACCAGGTCTTACCAGAACTCACTGGTACCAAGCCATGAGAGATCTGCCCCCACGATCCAACCGCCTCCCACCAGTCCCCACCTCCAGCATTGGGGATTACAGTTCAACATGAGATTTGGGTCGGGACAAATATCCAAACTATATCTATCTCTAAATCTCTTCTGACTAAAAAAAAAATTTTTTTTTTTTTTGAGATGGAGTCTCGCTCTGTCGCCCAGGCTGGAGTGCAGTAGCCGGATCTCAGCTCACTGCAAGCTCCGCCTCCCGGGTTCACGTCATTCTCCTGCCTCAGCCTCCCGAGTAGCTGGGACTATAGGAGCCTGCCACCTCGCCCGGCTAGTTTTTGTTTTTCTTTTTGTTTTTTTGGGTTTTTTTGTATTTTTTTAGTAGAGATGGGGTTTCACTGTGTTAGCCAGGATGGTCTCGATCTCCTGACCTTGTGATCTGCCCGTCTCAGCCTCCCAAAGTGCTGGGATAACAGGCTTGAGCCACCGCGCCCGGCCAGTCAGTCATTCTTATAAAGAGCCACTAAAACAGCGAAGCCCCGGCTCATACCATTCTTACGGAAGCACTTTAAATTTATTTTATATACAAGTGCCATCAGAGGAACCTCCAGGTAGTCTTCACAAAATTGCCCCTGGGGGTATCTAAAATAGAAGGATGGTCTGTTGAAATTTGGACTTTTTCCCTAAGCTAAAGTGGGAAAAGTTACTGAAAAGTTTTCTTGATGATTTTTATAAGGATAATTCACCTTTGAGCCACAAGATTTAGCTTCCCCTCCCATCTTCAGAAACCATGATGGGCAGGATTGAAGCCTCTCTTGGGAAATCTGACATCTGGCTTTATTGTCAAAGAGGGGGACGTCAGGGAACCTTCTGTGTTTCCGGGGTTGAGAAGAAAAACTTTTCCAACTCCTGAGGACAGATCCATGTAACAGAGAGATAGGTGTTTCGGCTTAGCAGGAGAGGCTAAGATTATCTCTGACGCTTATGCCTGCGGTGTTGGATGCCTTGAGGGACATCTGTGACTCTGGGATATTCCAAAGTGATCCTGGGCATCTTCAGCTAAGGTGAGTCATCCATCCTCCCTCCAAGATGCCCACCGTCCATGTGAGGACCATGGGGGCCAATGAAGGGACTTGGCCAGGAAGGATCATCATGACTGCAGTCTATGTGGGGCTTGTTAACAACCACACTGTGCAGTAGTCAGAATTAGAGGCAGAATTGCAGGCGCCAAAGCCCAGATTTATCCTGATTGGACAGGGAATTCTGACCTATATCTCTATCAGGCTGTGTAAACTCCCAGGAGTGGACACAAAAGGAAAATGCAGGTTACGGAAGAAAAATAAGATATATGGCCATTTTTGTCCTCAGAATTTTGGGAGTAATTTTGAGTTACACCAGAACCAAAACTTAGAGATTGGTCTGGGTATATATGACAGTACTGTTTCAATAACTACTGTAGAATTAGCCCCAGAATGACTCTACATTTCAGTTACAGCTGGATGATACCCTATCCCTAGGTTCCTGTTTCTGTCACCGTAGGTGAAGGCTTCATTCAATCAGTTCTTCAAGTCAGGAACGCTGGTGTCAGCAATCAAGCTCCTCTCCCAGAGCTAATTACCTCATTTATTCCATCACCAAATCTCCTCCCTGCCATCTGTAAATTATGTCTTAGAACTCTCTGTAGCAATCACACTCTTATTCAGCATATGTTCAAGTATTGGGTTCAAAACTGTTGTAAGGAAATGCAAAGGAAGGTGTCTGGCCTTCCTTTGCATTTGGTTAGTTTTTATCAATGCTAACAATGGTTAGTTTTTATTAGTTGAGAAAAGTCTAAAAGAAGATACTAAGTCTGAAAAGTAAACCTGAAAGCTAGAAGGGACAGGACTTCATGTGAGACAGTGGGCTATGTAGAGGTTCTTAACTGAAAAGTGGAGGAACTGTACGGAAGATGACAACCATGCTCTGCACAGGGGAAAGATTCTGACTACCAGAAGGTAGTAAACCCAGTGAAAAGAGCTACGCTTTTGTCAGAGGCATTTGAACCAGAGCAACTCCATCTTGAGTAGGGGCTAGGTAAAATGAGGCTGAGACCTACTGGCTTGCATTCCCAGATGGTTAAGGCATTCTAAGTCACAGGATGAGATGGGAAGTCAGCACAAGATGCAGGTCATAAGGAGCTTGCTGATAAAACAGGTTACCATAAAGAAAATAGCTGACACCCACCAAAACCAAGATGGTGACAAGAGTGACCTCTGGTGGTCCTCACTGCTACACTCCCACTTCCCACTAGCAACATGGCCGTTTACAAATGCCATGGCAACGTCAGGAAGTTGCCCTTATATGGTCTAAAAAGGGGAGGTATGAATCATCCACCCCCTGTTTAGCATACTATCAAGAAATAATCATAAAAATGGGCAACCAGCAGCCCTAAGGGTGCTGATGAAGGGACTTGGCCAGGAAGGCCAAGTCTATGGAATAGCTATTATTTTATTCCTTTATTTTCCTAATAAACTTGTTTTCACTTTATGGACTTGCCCTGAATTATTTCTTGCACGAGATCCAAGAACCCCCTCTTGGGGTCTGGATCAGGACCCCTTTCCTGTAACACTTTCATTTAATTGTGGATTAGGAGTTCCTGGACCCATTTGTCAGGGTAGTAATTTTGTCTGAACAGTTTTAAGAGAAATTGCTTAGCAGCATTTCAATTTCAATTCAACATTTACTTAGTCTCCATGCTTCATGCACATCCTTGAAGATGTTAATGGAAAAAAAAAGAAGATGCCATGAAAGAAATTGGATAATTTAAAACAAAAATATTGATTTCAACCTGCATTATTAACAAGAATTTTACTATGATGACATCAACCTCTATCTTATCTTAGTGTCTACTCTATGAAAACCATCATCTCCTTCTTACCTAGAGCTTGCATTTAAAGCATTGTTACAGTAGGTAACAGGGCAGGAGAGGGCCCCCTCCCCTCACCAGGAATGTCAGGTGTCCATCAGGTGTTGGTCAGGTAGTTGTTACGCTGTCTCTCTAAAATAATAATTGGTCACAGATGGCACCAGGGTAAGGCAGTCTCCCAATATATAGAAACACCTGAAACTGGTGATCAGCAGCTTCCAGATAAGATCTCAGGAGCTAGATGAGTGTGTTCAAGCATGTCTACTAAGAGGCAAAATGACAGAGTTTCACTGGTAACACTCAACTGGTAAGGGAAAAAAGCCTCAAGTGAGCATGTGCCCAACTCCAGTAAACACACTGTGCATGCTCCCCTCCCAAGTGCTGGCAGGCCACTGTGCATGAGGACAACAACCCACCCCCAGGGAAGAATCAGGGACGCAACCCCAGAAGCATGCCAACATATAAGAGCCCAAGTCAAAAGTCAAACTGTGCACTCGAGTCTCTCAGGTTGCCCACTCGGCCCTCTTCCACGTGTACTTTACTTCCTTCCATTCCTGCTCTAAAGCTTTTGCATAAACTTTCACTCCTGCCCTAAAACTTGCCTCGGTCTCTCACTCTGCCTTATGCCTCTCAGTTGAATTCTTTCTTCTGAGGAGGCAATAACTGACGTTGCTGCAGATCCCTACAGATTCGCTGCTGGAAACAATATCAATCTCTCTCTTTCTCTCCCTCTGGACCCCCATTCTTCCCTTCCTCCTCCACCCCTCAGATAAAATCCTTGAATTATCATCATCTTTACTAACAATGAGAAGTGTTTTCAGCAAATCCAGCCTCCCCTCCTTCCTCCTTTCCCTCTATTGTTGATGCCTCCACCTGCCCTTACTCTATCCCCTCTTTACATTTTTACTCCTTCTGTCAAAACTATAGGATGAGTCGGACCAACTCTTTCTTCAAAGTTTTACTTAATTCATAAGGCTTAATACGCTGATTTTCCTGAGGGTACTTGCCTTCTTACAGGTGATAAAATCTTAAGCAAAAGGAACAAAGTTGTAATGGTAATTTTTCAATCATTGGAAAATTGATGGGGAAGCCCTTGGGATCTCAGGCGAGTCTTCCCTAAGTCCCTAAAAATCAGCTCAATCTTCAGTTGCAGTATTCAGGGCACTCCCTAGTTTTCTAATAGGTGCCTGCTGGAATTTCTTGGCCCTGACTTAGATCCTAGCCATGACTTTTTTCTGGATGGTGTTCTCTCATCAGAACCAGAGCTGCTGGTCCCCGAGACTCTGCGGTGGTAGCAGTATTTCCCCTGGAATACATACACAGAGAGAGAGAGAGAGAGAGAGAGAGGCATACAATGCTTTAATGTCTCGAAGACTTGGGAAAGAAGGAGTTAAAAGTCCTAAGTGCCCATTACAGCTCAGCTAATGGGTCTTAACAGAAACCTGAGCAGGAGACCAACCACCTGCATTCAGACTGACCACTTTTCTGTGGAATCCTGGGTGGTCTGCCTAAGCAGGTTTCCCCCCTGCCCTGGGGGCCTGTGGCACAGAGAAGAATCCAGTTCTATACTGAACAGAAGAATGATTAATAGTGCTTCCTGCCCTCAGGGCAAGGCGGGGTGGGCAGCAGGGTGCTGGAAGAAAAGCAAACAGCTGGATATTAGACTGCAATGTGGATAAAAAACACTTATATTTTAGATTCCATATCATTTTGGTGATTGAGAAACGAAATCGAAGCCTTCTCTTGACTAGAAGGGCAACAAGTAAGTTGCTGTGCCATTTTTATTATATTTTTGTGGTTTTGTTCACTTATCAGACTTTTAAAAAACTCAGTATCATTGTCTTCTCTATTTTCTGAAAACATAGAGTAACTATTTCATAGCACACTTGTACTTTGAAGGGAAAAGAGAATTTCATGTGTGGGCCCTTGAACTGGATGCATATTTTATTTATATGCAGAATATATATACATGTACGCAGATATACAACATATAGATTAGGAAACACTCATGAATTCATACTCTCAGGTGAATCTGCACAGCCCTGTTTCTCACCGTGGGGGTTTGGAATGGTTTGAAGTGTAACAACAGTGTCAGCTCTGTGGGAGGGACTGAGGGGGTGGGGAGAAGTGGAGGCCTTGGTGAGTGAGACGCAAAGTCATTTAGTTCCTCCTCTGGTGCCCTCCCATGAGTCAAGGTTGCTTGTGACATTACAGTTGGAAGTTTAAATAACTGTAAAATAAAACAGATGAGAAACAAAGTTGACATTCCAGAAGAAAAATTATACGGAAATCAAATGTAAGCATACAGAGAACTCTCCATATATACAGAGAGTACATGTGTATGTGTGAGTGTGCTGATCATCTCTGCATATTTGTACATACACATGCACACAGGAAACACGCAGAGGAGCCAGTTTATTCTTAAAAGAGTACGTACTTGGGAGACAATTCCTGGGTTCATACCTGGTTCTACTGCTGCTACCTGGCTAGTGAAGTAATTAGGCAATCCATGTCAACTCTAAATCGCCACTTATATACACATCAGTAAAATGAAGGAGTTAGATTTCCTCGTGGTCCCTTACGACTTTAAGATACTAAACATTTGTGTACAGGAGGTCATAAGATACTAAACATTTGTGTACAGGA
>NW_012104921.1:1378470-1380707 GCF_000951045.1 Mandrillus leucophaeus | reverse complement strand
AGTGACCTCTGGTGGTCCTCACTGCTACACTCCCACTTCCCACTAGCAACATGGCCGTTTACAAATGCCATGGCAACGTCAGGAAGTTGCCCTTATATGGTCTAAAAAGGGGAGGTATGAATCATCCACCCCCTGTTTAGCATACTATCAAGAAATAATCATAAAAATGGGCAACCAGCAGCCCTAAGGGTGCTGATGAAGGGACTTGGCCAGGAAGGCCAAGTCTATGGAATAGCTATTATTTTATTCCTTTATTTTCCTAATAAACTTGTTTTCACTTTATGGACTTGCCCTGAATTATTTCTTGCACGAGATCCAAGAACCCCCTCTTGGGGTCTGGATCAGGACCCCTTTCCTGTAACACTTTCATTTAATTGTGGATTAGGAGTTCCTGGACCCATTTGTCAGGGTAGTAATTTTGTCTGAACAGTTTTAAGAGAAATTGCTTAGCAGCATTTCAATTTCAATTCAACATTTACTTAGTCTCCATGCTTCATGCACATCCTTGAAGATGTTAATGGAAAAAAAAAGAAGATGCCATGAAAGAAATTGGATAATTTAAAACAAAAATATTGATTTCAACCTGCATTATTAACAAGAATTTTACTATGATGACATCAACCTCTATCTTATCTTAGTGTCTACTCTATGAAAACCATCATCTCCTTCTTACCTAGAGCTTGCATTTAAAGCATTGTTACAGTAGGTAACAGGGCAGGAGAGGGCCCCCTCCCCTCACCAGGAATGTCAGGTGTCCATCAGGTGTTGGTCAGGTAGTTGTTACGCTGTCTCTCTAAAATAATAATTGGTCACAGATGGCACCAGGGTAAGGCAGTCTCCCAATATATAGAAACACCTGAAACTGGTGATCAGCAGCTTCCAGATAAGATCTCAGGAGCTAGATGAGTGTGCTCAAGCATGTCTACTAAGAGGCAAAATGACAGAGTTTCACTGGTAACACTCAACTGGTAAGGGAAAAAAGCCTCAAGTGAGCATGTGCCCAACTCCAGTAAACACACTGTGCATGCTCCCCTCCCAAGTGCTGGCAGGCCACTGTGCATGAGGACAACAACCCACCCCCAGGGAAGAATCAGGGACGCAACCCCAGAAGCATGCCAACATATAAGAGCCCAAGTCAAAAGTCAAACTGTGCACTCGAGTCTCTCAGGTTGCCCACTTGGCCCTCTTCCACGTGTACTTTACTTCCTTCCATTCCTGCTCTAAAGCTTTTGCATAAACTTTCACTCCTGCCCTAAAACTTGCCTCGGTCTCTCACTCTGCCTTATGCCTCTCAGTTGAATTCTTTCTTCTGAGGAGGCAATAACTGACGTTGCTGCAGATCCCTACAGATTCGCTGCTGGAAACAATATCAATCTCTCTCTTTCTCTCCCTCTGGACCCCCATTCTTCCCTTCCTCCTCCACCCCTCAGATAAAATCCTTGAATTATCATCATCTTTACTAACAATGAGAAGTGTTTTCAGCAAATCCAGCCTCCCCTCCTTCCTCCTTTCCCTCTATTGTTGATGCCTCCACCTGCCCTTACTCTATCCCCTCTTTACATTTTTACTCCTTCTGTCAAAACTATAGGATGAGTCGGACCAACTCTTTCTTCAAAGTTTTACTTAATTCATAAGGCTTAATACGCTGATTTTCCTGAGGGTACTTGCCTTCTTACAGGTGATAAAATCTTAAGCAAAAGGAACAAAGTTGTAATGGTAATTTTTCAATCATTGGAAAATTGATGGGGAAGCCCTTGGGATCTCAGGCGAGTCTTCCCTAAGTCCCTAAAAATCAGCTCAATCTTCAGTTGCAGTATTCAGGGCACTCCCTAGTTTTCTAATAGGTGCCTGCTGGAATTTCTTGGCCCTGACTTAGATCCTAGCCATGACTTTTTTCTGGATGGTGTTCTCTCATCAGAACCAGAGCTGCTGGTCCCCGAGACTCTGCGGTGGTAGCAGTATTTCCCCTGGAATACATACACACACACACACACACACACACACACACTCACACACACAGAGAGAGAGAGAGAGAGAGAGAGAGAGAGGCATACAATGCTTTAATGTCTCGAAGACTTGGGAAAGAAGGAGTTAAAAGTCCTAAGTGCCCATTACAGCTCAGCTAATGGGTCTTAACAGAAACCTGAGCAGGAGACCAACCACCTGCATTCAGACTGACCACTTTTCTGTGGAATCCTGGGTGGTCTGCCTAAGCAGGTTTCCCCCCTGCCCTGGGG
>NW_012104921.1:1307834-1374085 GCF_000951045.1 Mandrillus leucophaeus | reverse complement strand
AATCCATGTCAACTCTAAATCGCCACTTATATACACATCAGTAAAATGAAGGAGTTAGATTTCCTCGTGGTCCCTTACGACTTTAAGATACTAAACATTTGTGTACAGGAGGTCATAAGATACTAAACATTTGTGTACAGGAAGTCATTATTAAACAGCCTGGGCCGGGTGCGGTGACTCACGCCTGTAATCCCAGCACTTTGGGAGGCCGAGGTGGGCAGATCACAAGGTCAGGAGATCGAGACCATCCTGGTTAACGCGGTGAAACCCCATCTCTACTAAAAATACAAAAAATTAGCTGGGTGTGGTGGCGGGCGCCTGTAGTCCCTGCTACTCGGGAGGCTGAGGCAGGAGAATGGCGTGAACCAGGGAGGTGGAGCTTGCAGTGAGCGGAGATCGCGCCACTGCACTCCAGTCTGGGCGACAGAGCGAGACTCTGTCTCAATAAATAAATAAATAAATATAAAAATAAAATGAACGGCCCGTAGAAACTTTCCCCCTTTCACCTGACTCCTAACCCCATCTCTGTATGCTCAGCTGCAGATGAACATGGTGCACACTGGGGCTCGTGGAGGCTGCACAGCTGTGTCTAGAGGAGATTGGAATGTGGTGAGTCAAAAGGAGCCACCCACACAGAGTGTAGAAGCCCTGTGACCACCATGACAAAGTACAGGCCTTGTCCCTTGGGAGAGTCCTCTTGGGGCACATGGTGGGTTGGGGAGAAGGACCTTTCTCCCTGCATGACTCAAAAGTGGTGGTGAAAAGCATAGCCCTTAAAGTCTTATGGGTTCATGTTTAGGTCCCAGCAATACCAGACACTAGCCATGTATCCTTGGACCAATTAGTGTATTATGCTAATCTCAGTTTTCCTACCTGAAAAATGAAGATCATAATGCCCATCTCAGCAATCTCTCTTAAGGCTTAAATAATATTTTTAAATGGTGCCCAGTACACAGTAAGTATTCAAAAAGATGGTGTGTGTATGTGTTTCACTTTGTACATCTATATATATATTTTACATATTACATGATTAACTCTCTGATAAGCTTGATTTATGGATATTTATGGAAAAAAACTATTGTTATTTGGCAGTGAGCAAATAGAAATTACTGTTCATGAAGGACAGGGATTTCATTTTCTAAAAAAAAAAAAAAAAGAGAGGAAAAGAGGATTTGGAAATCAGAAAAAAATATATAATGACAAGAAAGGAATAGGGAAGTGGACACTGTCTTTTAGATACATGGTCAACCACTGAGGGTTGCGCCACGGAACTTCCTTGTTTATGTCACGTCGACTGCTGACAACACGGAGGGGGCTTGGAGATGCTCCCTCCACCCATGATCACAATAATGAAATCTCAGAGATGAAGCACTCCATTTATGCATTCATGCATTTGCTAAATACTTCCTTATGATTTCTTCAGAATGAAAGCTCCAGAAGAGCAGGGGTCATGCCTGTCTAATCCAGTGCTAGGTCCCAAAAGCCTAGAACAATGACCGGCATGTGGTAGGTACTCAAAACTACTATACTATAGACTTCTTATGTACTGGTTCTGTTAATTATCTCCTGTTTGTCTCTTCCTGCTAAGATGCAAGCACCACAGGCAGTGAACGTTGTTTTGTTTACTGCTGTGCCCCCATGTGCCTAGAACAGTGCCTAGCACATTATGGGTACTCCATAAATATTTTCAGAATGGTGACTGAAAGAGGTAGGGAGAACAATTTAGAAATATTTAAAGTCTCCATAATCCAGGCTGCTCAAGGAGCTTCTTAACCTTTAGTTTCCAAGGGAGGTTTCAAGGAAAATGGCTTCCACTGCCCCTTAAACACAGAGCATTCAGCTAAATAACCAGACCTTTCAGGAGTTTCTGAGAAGATGAAGACAAGGGAAAAAACTCAGTTCTATATCCAAGGTTGCAGAGGCTGTTCCACATTCATCCAAACTCACGCTCTCCTACACTGGTTTGTCAAATTCTTTATTTAAATATCTCATTATCTAAGACAATTTTGTACTTACTGTCATGAAGGCTTATGAAACCTGCAAACCTGTCTTGCTGGAATAGGTACAATTTAAGCCAGTGATTGTTCAAGAGAGAAAGGAAAGGTGAAGAATGGCACCATTGTGAAGATTAGAGCAGGAAGGTAGACAGCCCTGGGAGCTAACCTCTGTTCTCCCGGGTGTTTGTTTAGGCTCCTCAGACAATGCATGTAACCTAAAGAAAGAGGGGGGAAAATTGTAAGTCTTCATGTATAATTTTTGTTGTTATATCTAAACTGATAGTTGAGGGCTAGGCGCTGAAACAATATTTTATAGAAGTATCATGTTGAAGTTTTTGCAGGTTTCAAAATATTTAAATATGTAAATTTCAATGGAGAGATGTTCAGATTTTTTGATAGTCTAATGATTTTAAGCATCTCATTTCTAGTCACACACTGACAAAAGATGTTCAGATTGCAGTGTGAGATGGTTTCTATGGTTACAGTTGTTTCCTAGCATTTTAGTGACATCTTTTGTGAGCATTGGCTGCTTCACTTATTTGTCACTAATGTATGTGTAGAACTATAGTTAATAGCCTTGGGCGGACAAAATTTTTTTTTCTGAATGGCTGTATTGTTTTTTAGCAGCATTTTTCAATAAGGTGACAATGCATTAGAATACTAATAGTATGTATGGTATTTTAAGATGTCAAGTTTTCAATAAAATGATAATGAAAATTTTGCATTTCATTTAATAGTTAAATATTCATGAATTTTCACAGCATGATGAACTGAGTGAAAAATAAAGAAACTGTATAATGTATAATACTAAACATCATAAATTAAGTTTCTTTTCATAGAAGCTATTCAAGAGTGTTTAATATATGGTTCTTCGTGGATTTAGACCAATCTGAGCTAAATTAAAGGCATCTAAAAAGGAAACTTGTTTAAACCAATTTAACATATTTTAACACAGCATGTTTATAATGTAACAGTATAAAAGAAAATGACACATTACAAACAATATATATATTATATAAAAATTATGATGACTAAGTAGGGGATGTAGTCACCAGGCAAGAGTATTTTGAAGAAAATAATTGTGAAATAGGAGAGGGAGGGATGCATGGGAGAGAGACAGGTGACATAACCATGAGTAACAGGATGAAAATAAGCAGTAAAAATTGAGAATCTAAGTTTTGACCAATGGTGATCTGTTCCAGGTATTGCACTAACATCTGGAGAATCTAGGGGTGAACGCCATCTCTTCCTTCTGGTCCTGGACTGATCCAGCCCTAAAGCAAATGTTTAGAGTAAGAATAAAATTCTTCTCCAATATTAGAGATTAAAATATTTTTCTTCCAAATTCAAAGTGAGTCAATTCTTTATAATAAATCATATCTATATATTCTATTGGTTTTGAATCTCTGTAAAGAAGAGATATTATTTGATGTGGGTATTCTGTTTCATTAATCACATATCTGTTTATATGTATCCAAGATATGTGCTTATCTCTTTTTTGTTGTCATTTGTTTTTTGTTTTGTTTTGAGACTGAGTCTCACTCTGTCACCCAGGCTGGAGTACAGTGGCGCAATCTTGGCTCACTGCAGCTTCTGCCTCCCACGTTCAAGTGATTCTCATGTCTCAGCCTCCTGAGCAGCTACGATTATAGGCACGTGCCACCATGCCCAGCTAATTTTCTTTTTTTTTTTTTTTCCAGTAAAGACGGGGTTTCACCATGTTGGCCAGGCTGGTCTCAAACTCCTGACCTCCAATGATCTACCCACCTTGACCTCCCAAAGTGCTGAGATCACAAGTGTGATCCACTGTACCTGGTGGATATGTGCTTGTTTCTCTTTAAGGTATGCAGAGAAGAACAAACACAGAGAATTATAGGTAAAGCAAATAGTTTTAGAAAAAATAAGGATTGTGCCAAAAAGAGGAAAAATTGTCTATCATGGGTAATCAAATATTTTAAGTAGAAAGAAGATTTAACAATGTTTCCTAATGATAAATTACTCAAGTGTCCTAAAAACAAAAATTCAATGTGTATTTTATTTCATATCTAGTGGTCGAAACCTCTACATTGCCAGACTATAATAAAACTCTACTATAACACTTCTTTTAAAAGGACAATTTGTTTTCTGGCAGCAGCATCCACTCCAACAACTTGTTACAAGGATGCATCTGTGATATTTGGAGATTACTGTGTATGGAGTTGAGCTACCAGAGAGAAAGTGACTAATGAAATTCTAATTACTAATTGCTGTGATGTGGAAGACTGAGAAAGGAACCATTACTGGAATCTTTATCAGAGAGATATTGTCATTCACTGAATATCCCACAACCTCTTCTGCCAACCTCCTGGCTGAAAACTGTTTGACTATACTCTGCTGACTGGCTAGGTATTCCACTGACCCATCCTGTTGACTGTTAAATGGGATTGGGAGAACCCTAAAACCAACACACAGAAGATAGACTTGGCTTCTATTGATGGGCAAATTAATAATAGAGCCAAAGTAAAGTAGAAAATCATAGCCTAATGGATGACATTGATCTATCCAAGAATGTGGACTTATGATGCAAAACTTTAAATTCCTCTAGGTTATAAGCATTATCACCTATTATTCTGCCCATATTGGTGATTAATTTGGTATTATCCCTCTTCCATAGGTATTATGGTCACTAATATCTTTAATGCCTAACATATATGTGTGATAATACAGATTCATAAATGTAGATGAGAATCAAAGATAATTATTTTAAAAATTTTTATACATTTGAATGTTATTGCAAACCCTACTGTTTAACCAATTTAGTATTATCTTTGATTTTTGCTAAGCAGGCAATCATTTCATGTACTAAGGAATTGAATTAACCAATGAAAACAGCATAATCAACAAAAGTAAAACATGAAAATTTCACATATTTCCTTAATTTTAATAGACTGCCCAAACCCAGTCAATTTTAACATACTAATTTTTATTTATTAAATATCAACTAGGTAAATTTTGTCATCCAGTGTCCTGGCTCTAACACTTACTAGCTGTACAACTTAGTGGAGGCAACCTCACATTTCATACTTCAGTTTCTTCATTTATAAATGGAGTAATTGGAATACCTATCTTATAAAATGTTGTGTAGGCTAAGTTATATATATATATATAAAACACAGCACTAAGCTTGTCAAATAATAAGTACACAATAAATACTAGCTATTTTTATCATCATTGATTTAATGGCAATTTATTTAAAGGCAGCTAAATATAGGACCAGTAGAGAGGTGATGGGTAAGACATGGTAAAGACTTTCTTAGTCCAAATGTCATTAAAGTAAATACAGGTGCTCTAATGGTGAATATAGGTACTCACTATATTCTAATAGTGAATATAGATATTCTAATGAGGTATCTTAAATTGGATAAGATGCATTCTGGACTAGAAGTTAGAAGAGCAAACTAGCTAACTTTCTAGTTATCAACTCCCCTATTCATGAAAGTAGATTGGCATTACTGATCTCTTTCTGGTCTAAATTGTGACTATTGTATGCTTTTATAAAATCAGATGCTTAAAAAAAGAATTGATAACACAAAAGGAAAAGTATTGTATGATTTCACTTATGTGAAGTACCTAGTCAAATTCATAGACAGAAAGTAGAATAGGGTTATCAGAGGTGGAGGGAGCAGGTAATGGGGAGTTACTGTTTAGTGGGAATGGAGTTTCAGTTTGGGAAGATGAAACTGTTCTGGAGATTTATAGTGATTATGGTTGGACAACAATGTCAATGTACTTGATGTCACAAAATCGTACACTTAAAAATACTTAAAAATGGTAAATTTTGTGCTATGTATATTTTCCCCAATTAAAAAAAATGTATAAATGGCCAATAAGCATATGGGAAAAAATGAAAAAAATTATAGAGTTAATCCAATATTAGGGTAAAAAATACCCTTGTGCATAATTTTGGACACCAAGTCAAATAATATATTATAATTTTTAGTCTTAATTTGCATGATGCCCAAAATTTTAAGACTTTTATTTTCAGTATTGTTTTATCAAAAAGTCCCATAATAATTTTAGATAAATTCTTGTTTTCAGACTTGGGAACCAAACAGTTACATCACATCACTAAATATTGGCTATCTTTATAGCTAAGTGTTCACTTCAGTGCCTCAGGAAGTCCAATGAAACCACCGTGATCAGCACTCCTAGCACTCCTATCTTCTTTTTTAGAATACATCCATGTCTTGTATCAGAATAAGTGAAGAGAACCTTATCAAGACAAACTATGACTAATGCATTCTCCTTTATGCATTTCTGGGCTAATGACCAGCCCCATTAAATATCACCCCAAAGGGACTGGCAGTGCTACTGAGTGGGAAAAAGAAGACGTTTTCCTCCTGCATAAGCACAGCCAGTACAAACATCACCAAGACGAGGGCTGCTTTGCCATTTTCTTCCACATTCTGAGGTGTTCCTTTCTCGTCTCAGGAGGTAGGAACTAATAACCTGTCCACAGAGACTCCAAACAAGCAAATGCTCTTCGTTATTAGCTAGAATTAGGCTAATAGCAAATTTGATCTTTGGTTTTGAGACCTTACCTCTTTACCCAAAAGTTAACTCTGATTTCAAATAGCTCCACTTCTCTGTTTTGTCAAGACGCAGCAACAATCTACCACCACCACTGTTATTATGGCATTTCAATCGCCTCGTTTCATTGCTATTTGAGAAAACACTTTGTTGAAACCCAAAGGAAAATCTGCCACGTTTCCATTCAGACATATGGCAGAAAAAAACCTTAATAACCAGTAATCAGAGTCGGCCTTCTTTGGGTGGAATCTGCTGCGGACAAAACAATTTATGCTGCGTTGGATGAAAATAGTTCATCGATGTTATTCTCCAAGAGATACTAAAATAACTCCTTCTCATCTGATATCCCAAAACTAGGGGAGAAAGAGTTCAGATAATGTTGGGATCGATAAAGTCACAAAAGCAGAGTCATGTAGGAAATACATCTCGAAATTACTGTCTTGCTCTTTTTATCACAGAACCAGCCAAAGGCCATTATAAAAGGTAGTATTACAACAAGTTTTAGTTTAAAGAATCATCGAAATTAAAGATAACAAAGATATAATATATATCTGCCTAGATAGTGATTGCAATGATCAACAATATGAAGTGTTTTTTTCTTTCAGAAAATAGACCTCTGATTATTCCCCATGGCTTAAATAATTCAGAATAGTGAACCATCAAAACTTGTCTTTTAATATATTTTGAACTAACATTTGAATGTGAATATATAGTTTCTAGAAAATTAGCTTAAGCAAATTAATGAGGACTCATTAAAGTCCAAACTAGGTGAAATGGAGAAATACCCTCTTTCTTCATTATACATCAGACCACATAATCTTCCATTCTCAGAATAGCCTCTCTTTCTGCCCATGCCTTATCACCCCCCCATACAAAGTGCCCCTCTATCAAACTGTTCCAGATATACAGAGGGTGTGTGTTTCAATATCAAAGGTTTTCTCTGGATGCACAGAGAATAGTGGGAGTTCTTATGTCAACAAAGCAAAAAGTGGGTAATAGTTGTTTCCGCTGACAATAGAGTATATCAGTATTTCCCAAACTTGGTTACACATTAGAATGATCCAGAAAGCTCTTAAAAACTTGATGATCAGGTTATATTCCATAGCAACTAAATCAAAATTTCTCTAAGTAGGATCCAAACAACAGTATTTTTTAAAGATCCCCAGGTAATTCCAGAGTGCAACCAAGTTTGTTATTAATTATATGCCAATAAACTATCTCTGCATAGAAATAATCAACAATTGGCATTGTTTTGATGTCTTAGCATTATTAACTCAATGCCATACTATGGCCCCACTAAACATTTTCTCATTACGTATTTTATCTTTATGGTTTTATTTCTGCTACCATGTTTTATGACAGGACCAGCATGGACTCTATCCACAGGAAAAAGTGTATTCACGGTGCCCCCTACCCGCCAAAGGATTTATTTTTCCAGAAAGGTTGTATGTTTTAAATGTTTAGTTTTCTAATATGGTTTGGGTTCTAGTATATGAGAGAGGAAGACCCAAACCACACCAACTGTAACATTTTATGTTTGTTTTCAGACTCCAAAAACTTTACCACTACATGGAAATGCTGCACTTAACCTTTATTTTGCATCTTCCATTTTCTAGCTCATGCAAATCTCTGTCATTCAAAACTCTTCTTCCCCATATTTCCATTAATGATTTATGTTAATATAGCATTTTAACATCTATTTCCAGTGCCCATTAACTTTTGTAAGAAAATTAATTTTTATATTTCGATTAGAAAATTTTAAAATTACCAGATAATCCACACTTGTTTTGACCATATTCCCCAGAATACTGCTTAAATAGCCTTTTTTTTTTTTTTTTGCTTAAAGGCACTTGTGCCTTCTAATATAGGTATGCTCAACCATTCTGGTTCCTTCTGTCAAGCTCTTTGATCTATGATTTGTTTAGAAACAGTGAATTTTATTAAAAATATTTTGGCCTTATTGAACTAGATGGCTTTATTACTTGAATATCTCCTTCTCTACTTTGTCTTAAAATTAACATATTCACAAATAAGAATAGAAACAAAAGGAAAATTAAATACCTCCCTTCGAAAATTTCTTTGGTATAATGAGAGCTAATCAACAACAGATATTAATTTAAAAAATATATTAAGCCAACTGAGTTAATTCTTGCTCACGTTATAATTTCTGAGCACATTTCTTAAAGTCTCCTTAAGAGATGGACTACTCCTTGACACTGAGAATATTATAGTTTTAAAGTCATCGTATGATGCCTTATTTCATGAACCTGAGAAGCTTGTTCCCACCAACTTTCTCTTGCAAAATGAAGGTGCTCTTCTTGAGTTTGTCTCAGGAAAGTTTGAGGGAACAGCAAGCAGGACAGGAAAGGTCTTAGAAAGAAAGAGAAGGGCAAGAAAAGAACAGTAACAGAAACAGAAACATATGACTACATTTTCAGAAGGCTTCAGTACTAGGTGACTTACATAACTTACCATGAATCTAATTTAAGTTAACAATAAGACAAGTATTTGCTAAAGGTTAACTATATGCCCAGAACTGGGCAAGACATTAAAAAGGATGAAGAAGAAAAGGAGGCCAAGAATTGTCCCTAGGATTTGTGATCTGATTGAGAGGGAAAGATGTATTGATTAGAAAACACACTGTTATTTTTTGGAACACTAAGAAAAACGAGCAACTAATTATATTTTGCACGCCATCATGTATGTCAAGATACATTTTAGGATTCAGAGATACTAAAATGCAAAAGAAATAAAAGAGTCTTATCCTGGGATCACCATCTTTATATCAATGCAAAAGAGTACATATGTGAAACAACTAGGAAATAATACACAATAGTGCTAAATCCAGGAGAGGCTGTATACACAGTGATGCGGCAGAGGGCTGCTGCAATAGATACCCAATGCAGCTACCTGGATGGTTTGCAGACTGACAAAAGAAAAATGGGCAGAGTTAAAAGTTCTTGTAATGTCCCTGAAGTTTCATGTAATGTCAAGGTGGCAAATTCCTTCTTATTCACATTTATGAGAAAGGTACATTAAATACTACACCCATATCTGACCAACTGTTACGTCCTTCTCATCCTACACCCAAAATATCTTTCTCATCCATCCCATCTTCTCCTTTCACACTTGCCACTGCCTTATTTCTTTTCACTATTATCTCTACCAAATCTCTCTAGGCACTATCTAGATTGGTCATTCTCATCCACAGCTCTGAGCACGATGATCCCAAGATTGTGATGATGTCAAGTGTGGCTAATCAGTAATGATGAACTACTTAGCTTGGCATTCAAGGCTTCACAATGTCAGACTCATATATATCTTGTCTTCTATTTTTCCACTGCAATAGAAATTTTCTTAACACATTTCTATTTAATTGACTCATCAGATCAATGTTCTCCATTCCTTCTGTAAAACATAGCTTCTGTGAAACACGGCTGATTAAACACTCAGGACTAGCAAGTTATACAGTATGTCTGTGTCCTTCTCCCACCAATTAGTTTATGCTTGCCTAAACCTATTAATGCCAATCTTACTTGTTCTTGCAATTATGTGATTTAATTAAATATAAAAACTGGTAAAACATGAGTACAGAAAAAATTGTTTCTATGAAAACTAAGTTATATGCTTGATTTTCTTTTTTAAAAAGCCAATAAAAATGATGGCAAATTAGAAATGGGCAGGACAACTGTCACAGATTGAGCAAATAAATCATAAAATTCCAGAAGGATACCACACTCAGATTATTCTCATCTCTCACTTTTGCTCCACTTTAAACAAACCAAATTAGTTTATATGAAACCAGTCATAAAATGGTGTTTTAAAGGAAATATTCCAACCAGCAGACTCATTTTTCAAGAAAACAATTTGCTTCCTCAACAAAAGATTGGCAAATAAATATATGCTTGCTCATTTTATGTTAAAATAAAATATCTATGTGTTGTTTCTTAATGATTCCCCCACTTTAACTAAGTTTTCAATTTACAGACTAGCTGTCAGTCCCAATTCATTACATAAAGAATGGTTCTGGTTCTATCCTGGACTCCAATCAAACTTTAACCCCTGAGCCTACACTATTTCTTCCTCATGAAATGAACTCTTCCCACATCTCATACTAATCCTCAAGGATCTGAGCAAATGTCCCATCTCTATGAGATGTTCCCAAAAGTTTGCCTGCCAGAAACTAGAGTCACCTGAAGTTTCTAATATTAGGCTTACCATTTCTTGTGAGACCCTAATCCAATGCAATAACCTCTAAGCCTCGATTTCTTCATCTGTAAAATGGGTTGTTGAAGGATGTAATGTTTATAAGACTAAGCACAATGCCCATAATGTAGGTGGATTCAAAAAACAAAACACACCATTCTCCATCCACGTATTCTTCCTTTGAATGATTATAGACCTTTGCTCTTCTCTCATGATGTTTCTCATTTTCTATCTTGTATTTTCACAGGTTCAGTATATGTCTTTTGCCCTCCATTTGACTATATACTCCTTGACTGCTCAACTATGCAGCCAATACTTTTTTGCTATCCCTTAATTTACTTTTAAATAAATAAATGATTACATGAAAGGGTGAATGAGTGTTGAACTTTTGTTCTGGTCAGAAAAATAAATAGAGTCCTGGCAAAATAATAAAGAAAGAGAAACAATTTAGAATGTGTTATATGATCTACATTTCACTTTCTACAAAACTTTACTCAATAGAAAAAACAAGAAGCTTAATTATAACAGCTTAAAGGTGGATGCCTCTATATCCCCTTCATCTTTTGTTTTTGTGTTGATTTTGCCTTTTTCCTAAAAATGTTGACGGGCTAGATTACACCTGACAGCAGTCTTGGCAGCCCCAGAGAATTCCATCTTTGCAATGCAACATTCTTTAGGAAAAAGAAAACTTTGCCTTCCCCAGCCCCACCACCGAGGATTGAAGTTCTGCATTCTTTTTAGTTGACAATTGACTGGAGCATTTTGAAAATAAGTGGCAGGCCTCGATGAGGTGTAAAATACTGACTGTATTAGCTAGTTATTTAGGGAGATGTGAAGATGCTCTTGCCAACATACATTCAGTTTAGGCTTTGGATGCCTTGCATGATCTCCCAGGCAGCATTTGTTTGAAATTGTTAGAATTTAATTTAAAAGTCTTCACATTTGCTTTTCTGTTCTTATTTTTTAAAGCATCAATAACTCTTTAGAGAAGATACTCTAGAGTTAATATTTATATATGTATGTTTATATATACATATATAAAGTATGAAAAAATATTTTTATCATGCTTTTCTATTATTTGGCTCTCTTCTGATATTTGTCCTTGAATTTAAACTTTCTCAACCTGAGAATATGGAAAATGGAACTATAGTGTTATTTTAGTAGAGATGACCTTTTCAGGTCCATGCCCTTGGGTTAACTATATGGATCCATGTATAGTTTTATATTCACAGTGTACAGGGTTGCTAGGAGCAGTGAAATGTCTTGTTATCCCCCTACCATGTGAAGCATGTGACAGAATCTACTTAAGTCATATGTGACTAAGGCTCCCTCTTCAACTAGGGAATAAGACTATATCCTTTGATAAAGCCCATTTCATATTGTTACAAATTAATATTCATAATAGTAACAACAGCTTATATTTGTGTATGTATGAAACATTCATGCTTTTACTGTCTAGTGGAAAGTTCAGATATGTCTGGGCATGTTTAGCAAACGAGTGGGTTTGGCTTAACTAGGGCATTGTCATTAATTGCCCAAGTTATGTACTTTAGAGTTCTAGGGGAGCCATTCACATGAACCATTTCATTATGACTTTTTCTAAGACAATGATTAATTTCAGATGGAGTTCAAGCACATTTGGCAAACTTGTGGGCTAGTCCAACAAAACTCTGAATTGAGCATGAGAGGAAGAAAAGAGGACACTGAAGAAAACTCATTCCAGAAGGGAAAGAAGCCAAATAATGAACACAGTCAACAGCTCTAGGGAGCGGTGGCTGACCAAACCTATTGCAACTAAGCCATGCTGGTGACTTGGGAGAAAGTCACTGTGTATAAAACTGAAAGTTATGCCACTCGATTCAGTATCTGAGAGAGTCAGACAACGTGCCAGTGGGTTTTCCCTAATAGTGTTGAGAGGAGAATGCCTCTGACATCTCACTTCAGTGAAGACTTCTGAATTTTTATGGCCCCAGGAGGACTCAGCATAAATAGCTGAGCCCATCAGCAGGCAGTCCTAATCTAGAGGGAAACATAGGACCTGGATAGACAGAAACATCCGCAGAAGGGGCGACAACTTCAGGAAGGGCAACAATATCATCAGAGGTCCGGGTGTAACGGCCACAAGAAAGACCATAAACACCAAACTGGGATCCAGGCTGATTCACAAGCAAATGAGACTTTCCCCTGGAGACTCCTGGAAATGCTTGGAAGAAAGGAAATTTGCAAAGCATTGTAATTCCTATGTGAGAAGAAAATGAGGCCCCCAAATGTAAGTGACTTTCTCAAGGTCATCTGGGTAGAAAAATCAGGATTAGAGGTCATTGAGGGTTTCATAGTCATGTATGACCATGAATAGTCGGTGAAACTATGACTCTGAATGACAGGCCAACATCCAATTGAAAATTGGAAGAGAGGATCACCCCTGAGAATATGCCACAATGTTATCAACATTATAAGACTAGTCTGAGAATTACTTAATAGTCGTGAGCTTTGAGACATCAATAAACAAGAACAAAATATAAACATGCATCTTGTCATGATACAAGTATTTCATTAAAAGATCTTTTTGCTATGGTAATGACTAAATACTGTTAGATGTAGGTAGCCCACCAATAATCCACCTTACCCTAAAGTTGTAGGTCTTAGACAACAGTGTTGAAAAGGAAGTTTTGGAACTTTTTTTTTCAATATAATCAAAAGTCAGTTATTTTATTTTCCATAGAAATAACAGAATTTTAATTTGTATATCATTTTAGAGTTTTCATGATCCGTATATATATATATAAAACCATCATACTCAGAATTAAAGTACCCCTCCTTTGTTCTCTGATCTTATTTTTTTTAACTTTTATTTTAGGTTTAGGGGCACATATGCAGGTTTGTTATATAGGTAAACTGCATGTCCCGGGGAGAGGTTGGTGTACAGATTATTTTGTCACTCAGGAAATAAGCATGGTACCTGATAGGTGGTTTTTTGATCTATTCCCTTCTCCCACCCTCCACTGTCAAGTAATCCTCAGTCTCTGTTGTTCTCTTCTTTATGTTTGTATCTTCTCGTTATTTAGCTCCCACTTGCAAGTGAGAATATGCAGTATTTGTTTTTCTGTTCCTGCATTAGTTTGCTTCAGATAATGGCCCCCAGCTTCATCCATGTTGCTGCAAAGGACATGATCTTATTCTTTTTTATGGCTGCATAGTATTCCATGGTGTATATGTATCACATTTACTTTATCCAGTCTACCGCTGATGGACATTTAGATTGATTCCATGTCTTAGCTATTGTGAATAATGCTGCAATGAACATACACATGCATGTGGCTTTATGATACAAGGATTTATATCCCTTGGGTATATACCTAATAATAGGATCACTGGGTCAAATGGTAATTCTGTTTTAAGTTCTTTGAGAAACCTCCACATGCTTTGCATAATGACTGAACTAATTTATATTCCCACCAGCAGTGTATAAGCATTCCCGTTTCTACCCAACTTTACTAGGATCTGTAATTTTTTGACCTCTTAATAATAGTCATTCTTACTGGTGTGAGATGGTATTTCATTATGATTTTGATTTGCATTTCTCTAATGATTAGTGTTGTTGAGTATTTTTTCATATGCTTGTTGGCTGTGTGTATGTCTTCTTTAGAAAAGTGTCTGTTCATGTTCTTTGCCCACTTTTTAATGGGGTTGTTTGGTTTTTTGCTTGTAAATTCATTTGAGTCTCTTACAGATTCTGGATATTAGACCTTTTTCAGATGCATAGTTTGAAAATATTTTCTCCCATTCTGCAGGTTGTCTGTTTACTCTGTTGATAGTTTATTTTGCTGTGCAGAAGCTCTTTAGATTAATTAGATCCCGTTTGTCAGTTTTTTGTTTTGTTGCAGTTGCTTTTGGCATCTTTGTCATGAAATATTTGCCAGGTCCTGTGTCCTAGGATGTCTTCCAGTGCTTTTATAGTTTTAGTTTTTGCATTTAAGTATTTAATAGTATCAAATTTATTTTTGTGTTTAGTATAAGGAATGGGCCCAGTTTCAATCTTCTGCATATGGCTAGCCAGTTACCCCAGCACCATTTGTTGAATGGGGAGTCCTTTCTCCATTCCTTGTTTTTGTCAATTTTGTTGAAGATGTGATGGTTACTGGTGTGGGGCATTATTTCTGGGCACTCTATTCTGTTCCATTGTATCGGTTTTTGTATCAGTACCATGCTGTTTTGGTGACTGCAGCCTTGTAGTATAGTTTGAAGTCAGGTAATATGATGTCTCCAGCTTTGTTCTTATTTCTTAGGATTGCCTTGACTACTCAGGCTCTTCTTTTTATTCTATATGAATTTTAAAATAGTTTTTTCTACTTCTGTGAAGAATGTCATCTGCAGTTTTATAGGAATAACATCAAATCTGTGCTTTGGGCAGTATAACCATTTTAACAATATTGATTCTTCCTGTGCCATGAGCATTGAATGTTTTTCTATTGGTATCATCTCTGATTTCTTTGAGTAATGTTTGGTAATTCTCACTATAGAGATCCTTCATCTCCCTGATTAGCTGTATTCCTAGGTATTTCTGTGTGTGTGTGTGGCAATTGTGAATGGGATAGCATTCCTGATTTGGCTCTCAGCTTGGCTGTTGTTGGTGTACAGGAATGCTACTGATTTTTGTACATTAATTTTATATCCTGAAACAAAATTTGTTAAAGTTGTTTATCAACTCAAGGAGCTTTTGGGTAGAAACTATCGGGTTTTCTAGCTATAGAATAATGTTATCTGCAAACAGGGATAGTTTGACTTTCTCTTTTCCTGTTTGGAATGACTTTTATTTATTTCTCTTGTCTGCTCTGGCCAGGATTTCCAATACTATGTTAAATAGGAGTGGTAAGAGAGAGCATCCTTGACTTGTTCCAGTTTTTAAGGGGAATGCTTCCAGCTTTTGCCCATTCAGTATGATATTGGCCATGGGTTTGTCCTAGATGGTCATTATTATTTTGAAGCATGTTACTTCAATGCCTAGTTTGTTGAGGGTTTTTAACATGAAGGGATGTTGAATTTTATCAGAAACCTTTACTGCATGTATTGAGATAATCATGTGATTTTTGTTTTTAGTTCTGTTTATGTGATGAATCACATTTATTGATTGGCATATGTTGAACCAACCTTGCATACAAGGGATAAAGCCTACTTGATCATGGTGGATTAGTTTTTTGATGTGCTGCTGGCTTTGGTTTGCTGGTATTTTGTTGGGTTTTTTGGCATCTATGTTCATCAAGGATATTGGCCTGAAGTTTTTTGCTGCTGCTGTTGTATCTTTCACAGGTTTTGGTATCAGGATGATGCTTGCCTCATAGAATGAGTTAAGGAGGAGTCCCTCCTCAACTTTTTGGAATAACTTCAGTAGGAATGGTACCAGCTCTTCTTTATGCATATG
The DNA here is from genome assembly GCF_000951045.1 of Mandrillus leucophaeus. Classification (NCBI taxonomy): domain Eukaryota; kingdom Metazoa; phylum Chordata; class Mammalia; order Primates; family Cercopithecidae; genus Mandrillus; species Mandrillus leucophaeus. The sequence goes on along the minus strand of NW_012104921.1, from coordinate 1,357,894 downwards.
GTAAAATTTAGCTACGAATCCATGTAGTCCTGGGCATTTTTTTGGTTGGTAGCCTTCTTATTATTTTACTGGTCTGTTCAGGGATTCCATTTTTTCTTGGTTCAATCTTGGGAGATTACATGTGTCCAGTAATTTATCCATTTCTTCTAGGCTTTCTAGCTAGTGTGCATAGAGGTATTCATATTAGTCTCCTTTCTTATTTCTTATTGTGTTTATTTGGACCTTCTCTCTTTTTTCTTTATTAGCCAAGCCAACAGTCTAACTATCTTATTAATTTTTTCAAAAAACCAACTCCTAGATATGTTGACTTTTTGTATGGTTTTTAATGTCTCAATTTCCTTCAGTTCAACTTTGATTTTGGTTATTTCTTGTCTTCTGCTAGTTTTGGGGGTTGGCTTGCTCTTGCTTCCCTAATTTCTCCAGTTGTGATGTTAAGTTGTTAATTTAAGATCTTTCTAACTTTTTTATGTGGGTGTTTAGTACTATAAAGTTCCCTCTTAACACTGCCTTAGCTGTGTCCCAGAGATTCTGGTATGTTGTATCTTTGTTTGGAACTATTTTTAATACCCTTCAGTGCAACCTGCTGGAATGACTAATAGCTTCAAGTAGTTCCAGTGTCTGAAAGTTTTGAAATCTAATATTGCTACATATGCGCTTTACTATTTTCTTACAACTGCATGAGCTTTGAAACTGAAAGACCTGGGAGGGAATCTCAGCTTGACACTTACTCATTATGTGGCCTTGGGTCAGTCATTAAGAGTCTCTTCCTCCCTGTGGTTGGGAAGTTGCATGGAAGTGTAGAGGGCACTGTGAGATACAGAATCAAAGAGTGAGTGATGAAACCACTGAGAGAGAACCCCCTCCTGAGAAACCACTAAAGGTAACACTACAGTTTCTTAAGACCAATTATTTTGAGCTACTGATCTTGCCTTCAAAATTTTCAGTACTATACTTGAGACCAAAAAAAAATGTCAGCGATTTCCTCAGATGTTCTAGGAAGTATGGTTTGGAGATACACTGAAACGTCAACCCTATTGTTGACTTCTATGAACAGTCAATGGTAGAGAATGAGTCCTTAAAATATAGTTAGATGTGATTTTTTTTCCCGGAGCCTCATAGCTACATTTGCTAGGCAACCAAGAGGCAAGTTTTGGGAATATAAAAGCAGTACAACGGGGTAATGGTAAGATGAGAGAGATGCTGTCATAGACATGGAGATCTGCCAGTACTGGAAAAGTTATACTAGTTTAAACGATAATGATGATGCTGCTGCTGCTGCTGATGATGATGATGGTGATTTGGTAGGATGAAAGGAGCACATGACCAAGAGTGACAATGCCTGGGTAAGCAGCTTAGCTCTACTATGCACTACCTCCATGACATTAAACAAATCACTTAATTCCTGAAGACATTGCTTTCTTATCCCTAAGATGGAAAAATTAATATGTTCCTGTGTGCCTTTTAAGACTGCTACATGGGCAAAGCAAGAAATAGGTGGAATCACTCTGCAATCAGCAACATGCTTGAAGAGTTAATGACACAGATTTACTTGATTGCCTTTGCCAACCAAGTTATCATGATAAGTTGTTGACCAGGTTGCTGGCGCTCTGATGCGATCATGTGAGGGTGAGAAAAAAAAAACCCAGAGGCTACTGGATTTTGGGAGCCTTGTATAAAATTTGCAAGCAACTATGTGAGGTTTTAATAAGTGGGAGGTTTGCATTCTTAAGTCAATGTAGCTTTTCTTATACAAATGTTTTTAAATAATACATTTTTTTGGCACTCATATTTTCAAAGTGTTTTCTAAAATAACTGACCCTTAATAGAAAAGAAGCACTCTGCTTTATACTTAAGGATAAAAAAGGACATGCTATGTCTTAGAAGAAAATATTGGTCTGGCTTTCAGAAAACCTAAATTCTGTCTATTATCACTGTAGGACTCTGAGCAAGGACTTTGATTTCCCCAGCTGTCAATTGAGGATAAGGAACGAGATGATTTTAAATATCCTACCCAACTCTAATAATTGGTAATTTCTATGAAATTATCTATGCTTTTCCCATATTTCCAGATGAGATGCTATTGAATGGTATTCTCCAGTAAACCAGCCCTGTTGTTGACTATGTTTGGTGGCACTGGCTCTCCTAATACCTATAGGACATGACAAGCAAAAAAGATATGGAGAAATGTACTTTGATACTGAGCATGATATATATTTCCATCTCAAAGAGAAAAATTTCTGTGTACACTTTGCATGTAATTTGCAGGGTGTAAATATCAAAACAAAAGCTTGATAAAGTTAACACACAAGGATTTGGGTTAAGCTGAGAACTAGACACAGGTCTAGCCACTACTAATGAATAGGTTACCATATACGGACTGGGCCTGAGCCCTCCGGGTTGTGAATGGCTGAAGACAGTCTATAATTCAGGGGCAGCAATTAGAAGTCAGCATCTAAATCTGAAGACTAAATGTCTGTAATGATCTAGGTTTTCTTCATTGCACTCTGAGAAACAGTTTCCTGACCTGAGCAAATTTCTATTCCTAAAGGTTACAGGATATCATGTTAGAATTTACTGTAAATAGTTCAAATGCTTTAGGGTTGCTAAATAATTTTAGGCAATGACGTCACAATCATTATTTTAACAGTGAAATGCCCCTCTATAAGACCTCATAACCTCATAAGGTTAGCCTGCCCCTACTATTTTGTAACACTTTACAATTGCCTTCCACGTAGTGCCCTTCCCCTTCATTAATCTTTCTCACTCTTTTTAGTCAGTCTTGGAAACAGACTGAAATCCCAGAGTTAAAAGAAGCATTAATTAGTTTCCATATCTGCTCACCTTACTCTCCATACAACACTTTTCAGAGAAGGTATTTTCATAATGTCCCCCAGTCACTTCCTTTAAGGTCTAATATGCTTTGTATCAGGAAATGCTTTAATTCTGTCAGGAATTCTGTCAAGAATTTTGCTTTAATTCTCTATCACAAAATGCTGACTCTGTCTTGCCATGAAAGAAGACACTTTCCTTTTAGCACTCAATGTTCCATCATCAATAAAGATCCCCAAAAAGAAAGGGGTCTGGCAGTTTTGTTTCCATGTGTTCCTTTTGTGAATATGAATGTTTGCACTTAACATTCTCTCCAACTAGAATGCTCAGCCATGCACCCACTCACCTGGTCCTCTGACTTGTCCTTGTTATATTATGAGATTTAATTTATAAATTCCCTTCTCCTGGAAGCCTTCCCTTATCAACACCAATACCTTTTATAAACACACACACACACTCACACACACACACACACACACAGAGAGAGAGAGAGAGAGAGAGAAAGAGAGAGAGAGAGAGCAAGCTAGATGTTCTTTATCTCAGCTCCCATTGCAACCTTCACTTAATTCCTACTCCTTACCACAACACATTGTAATTGTTGGCTTATTTCCCTCTCCAAATGTAAATAATAACCCAATTTTGAGGGCAGGGACAATCTTATTCATGTCTGTATCTCTATCACCTAGCACAGTACCTGACCTACAGAAAACAGTCAAGAAATGTTTTGTAAATGAAATAAATGCATCCATCTCAAGCCCTAGTCCCCTCCCACTACTTCTCTGAAATGATGTTTTTTTCTTCCATATTAAAGTTATGAAAATTTAACAAGCTCTTGATGACAATTTGGAAGCCTCACTAGGACCTCTCAGATGGCATTTCTCTTGTGTTTCAGAATGTGTCTGCTTTGCATGACAGTCCAGATGTCAGCCTTTCCACATTTCCCCAGAATTACCTTGAGTCAAATTAAGTCCCTCCCGTGTAGTTCCAAACCTTCTATCTGGGCAGGCAGCTTTGTTGTTAGCTAACTGTCGGCATTACACTGCTGTATTCATAAAGGATTGTCAGCACGATGCAGTATTATTAAGCAAGATCAGTTGTTCATGTAAAGACACATTAAACCTAGCAGTTGCTTTGTCTCTTGTCAAGGGAATTGTGTGGTGCTACACTGGAGATGAGAGTTTGCACCATCAACCTGCTACTGCTGTTTTTGCTACCCACTTTGGAAGAATCAACAATTCATGCTTGTTTCCTTGTTTTTTCTTCTTTGGTAACAACTTAGCCACTATCCAAACAGGAATCTCAGTAGTGCCAGAAAAAATAATGTCCCTTGATGCAAGGGTTATTTCATGTGAGTGTTTCTATGAGGGCTAGAGTTCTGTGTTTTATCCTCAGTTCAGTGGCTAGGGGGGTGCCATTCCCTGCTAAGAGGCCTCCTGACACTTACCTACCTGGGCTTCCACACTGGCATTCAGGATTTCCCACTGTCTTGTTTCACCAGCCTGTCACCAGACTTCATATTGGATGCTGTCTCCAATATCAACTTATTTGAATTACATTTTTTGCCAAAACTTTCAGAAACCAGCTCCATCGGACATGCTAAAATATTCCCCACACATGCAGCAACATCTCGTTCTAGCGCTACACACCCTCATTGGCAGTCTAATTCCAGGGTCCTGTTTCTTCTGGTGTGCCCATTCTATACACATTAACTGTGCCACATCTACCTAAAACATGATCAGTAACAAGATTTGATATATGGGAGAGTTCCATCTTAAAAAAAAAAAAAGATAGGATTGCTAAAAGAAAACCAAAAGCCAATTTTCTGCCTCTGTTTCCCCAAGATTTTCTTCCCTCCTTCATTTCTTGTTTGTTTCCAAAATCTCTACCTGAAAACTAAATACTCAAAACAGGAAAAGTAATAGAAGAATAAGTTTAAAGAACCAGAGGGTCTTGGGGAAAGTTGAGTCTTTGAAAGTACGAGAAGGTATTAATGTTAGCTTAATCACTGGCTAGGCCTACTTTTTTCAAAGCTCACTTTATATCCTCTATTATTATGAAGAAACAGCACATTTTCAACACTACATTTTGCCTCAGCAGGCCCCTTTCAACAATATATTATGGTTCTGTTATAGAACAGCCAAACTGCATTAATCACTTTTTTCAAGATGTAGTTTGTAGCAGATAACATTTTTAAGTTTGCTTTGCTGCAACAGCTTTCTGACAAAGGGGTAGACTGTCAAAAGTCATCTCTTTCATTCTGAGCCCAACAACACTGCACATTTCACTTATCTTTAACTGTCTCATGCTCTTTATTGTACTCCTCCTTAATGCTTTTTAGTTTTGTTCAGTCTCAGATTCTTTAAGGATTCAGCTGGTATAATAATCAGATTGTCTGACTAGCCATCTTTCTGTCTGTCTACATTTTAAATGTATCTAACAAACAGGGTGATATAATTATTTTACTCCTTTTTTAACTCATAGAAAGCTAGAATTTTACAGATCACAAGGACATGACAGCAGGTGGTTTTCAAAAAGAATAAATATGAAGTATGAGCCTGTTTTCCTTAATGAACTAAAATGGATCTTGCCTTTGTCATGCTTCCAGAATATGGCTCAATTAGAAAAATCTTAGGTAATATGTGTTCACTTCTCGAAATTACAAGTGGCTGTAAGTGATTATATGCATCTCAATGTAATGCCGTAGCACAAATTCATCATTTTGAATGTCTGTGTATATACTGTGCCTTTAACCAAGTTCTAGGTGCAAGCTGATCTTTTTGCAGTATTTTTAATAACTCCTACTTAACATAATTATTTTGAACATCTATTCTTTTAAAGTTATTTTTGTTAGTTTTTCCCTTGAGATCTCTGCTTTCTTTTAAAAATATGTTGTATTTTAAAAAGTCACTTTTCTCTCTCTTCCCAAGACTACCATCATTTTTTTAAAAAAAAGTCAGCTTTAAATGGCTAGAGCCATCTTTCTTTTGTCAGTTACTTTGACCAAGTACTGTGACCTGGATTGAATAACTGGAACTTGCTGGTAGAATGGTACCTGAGTGTATTCATCCCAGAAAGAAATTCCAAATGCACTGGAGATAGAAATAAACCAAGGAGTTTGGGTAGAGATGATAAAGAAAATGAAAAACTCAACTGAGAATTTCATGCAACTTTTCTAAAACAGAGAGATTATGGGTATATGAGCCATATTTCCATAGCTGATGACAAAATGATATTTAAATATATTACATTTTATTACTAAAAAAGTAAGTTTGTAAAATAAAAATTGAAGTAACACTAAGACAATTTTTTTGCCTATTATATTGAGGGAAAAAAGATGAAGCTACAAAGTGCTGGCAAGAGTATGGAGAAACTAGTACTCTTATTTACTACAATTGGGGGTGCTCATCGGCAAAAATATTTTTCGGGGCCATCAAAAAATACTTGGATAGATTTAAATATTGCAAATCCTTTGACCCAGCAATTTTGTCTTTACCAATGTATCCTGCACATATACTAACACAAGTATACAAAAATGTGTGCACAAAAATATTTGCTGAATGAATGTTGAGCTCTAATTCTGAAATCAGACAGACTTGAGTTGAAATCACAGCTCCACTACCTTCTGGATATGTGACCTTGGACAAGTTACATAGCATTTCAGTGTCCTCATCTGCCCGATTATTTTGAAAATTAAATGAAATGATGCCTACGAAGTCTATAATAAAGTGCCTGGCACTTAGTATTAGTAAATACCTAGTGAGTATTTATTACTCTTTGCAGTGATGATAATATTACTACAGATATCATCCTGTATTATTTATAATAGTAAAATATCTGAAAACAAGTCAGCTATCTATTAATTGGAGAACTGACTATACCAACTTAGGTCCATTCAGTGGAATACAACGTAGTTATTAAAAAGAATGAGATCAATCTACCTGGAAAGGGTCAAAATATGCTATGAAAAACTCAAATTTCAGTATTAACCATATTATTCCAAATGTGTGAAAAGACAAGAGAATACATTTTACTACTACATGGATGGTGGGAGGGAGGGAAGAAGAGAGGGAGGGACGGAGAGAGAGAGAAGAATACAATCAAAATATTAATAAGAATTGTCTTTGGGAAGTGGGATAATGAGGCACTTTAATTTTTTCTCTCTCATGAATTTTTATAATATCTTAATTTTTCACCATGAGCTTGTATTACTTTTGAAATTAATAGAAGTATTATTTTTGAAAGAGTAGAAGTAAATTCAATATGTGATGAAACCTTTCACGTTGAATCCTCAAATCAAATAAAAGAAAATAAGATGTGTATTTCTTGCCAACTCCTAGCAAAAACAGCTGTCTCAAGAGGAAATGTTCTAGCATAAAAGGGAGCTTTGTTTTCTTCCTTCTGCCTTAGTTCAGGCCTGCTTGCCTGTTTCACAGTATTGAAATGTAGTGCATGGAAAGGAAAGCTCAGGAATAAGAGACCTATATAAAATACGTCGGGATATTTTTAAACAATTCAATATGAATAGAATGAGCTAATTTATTAAGCCAATTGTCTCTTTTCTAATTTCCAGTTATGTAGATGAAGGATTATCCAGATTATTTTCATCCTTGGATTCTCACAACCTAGTTTATAGAACGTATTCAGTAAATATTTGTTGAAAGAATGAGTAAGGACTGGCTGTCACTTAAACACATTTCTTTTAGCTTCCTAGAAGCTGGACTTACACATCCTCCATTGCTAAAGCCAGTCAGCAGAGACCTGGGGTAGGCAGGGTGAAAATAAATGAAACCAGAAGGATTTTCTGGAAAAGCATGAGAGAGATCAGAGAATCAGGGAAACTTGGAGCTAGAAGACAACCACGGAACTACCCATTCTGACACCTAATTCTGTGAGGAAACTGAGTCCCAGAGAAGGTGGTCAGAGTGTTGGTTGGAGGCAGAGTAAGGACATAAGCCCAGGTCTTATACTCCTACTTAAATTTTCCTTCCTAACCAGGTGTTATTCCCCACAAAAGAGTGCTATCGCTTAGATAAATTGGCATGGAATCTACCTTTCGCATGGAGGAGAGGGCAGTGGTGATGAAAGGGGAAAGGTTTACTGGTAACACTATATCCCTTTAAAATTTATTTCTTTTTAACTGATATTGTTGTTTTCTCCCAGCAAGTATTTTCAATGTAAATAATAGATACATGGAGAATCTCAAGTTTACCATTGTTGTGTCCCCTTAAAGATGTTTCTATCTTCCAACCTTTCTTCGAATAGTATGATCAAAAATTAGTATAAATCAAGGCTGTTTGATGTCTTTACCTTAACTTTGCCTAGAAAAAAAAAATGGAAAAGTATGGCAGAATACTTTCTTAAAATATAAACTAGACAAGAATACCACTATGAATTTGGAAGCATGATTTTCTTCTTTGGGCAGATCCTTCGGTTATCTTCTGCCCATTGGAACAAATTCCTTCTTAGTCATTATTTAATAGCACTCCTTCTGCCTTCGCTGTAGCAGCACTTATCACAGGGGAGATAAAATGTCAAAGCTAAAGAAAAGTAAATGACAGGAAGTGAAATATCCAAGCAGAGGTTGGCATATAGACAATGCCAACCAAGGAGGAAGTGAACTCTGAGCAGTGGTAGGAAATTTACTTTGCTGCATTTACTTAATATAGTGGCAAATGTAAGCCTGGCATGACACATGCATTTTTTAATGAAACAATATTAAACAGTTGATATTTTTATTAGACCTGATATTTTCCCCCTAGATCCCAGTCCATAGCAGACAGAAGGGTGACTGATTCAACAGTGTATCTCTTACTTAATCCAGCCCCAGTTAAGTTTTTCCCCCATTACCATGTTACACAAGGGCAACCCCACACTGGCAGTTGGTTGTTAATTACATTTGATGTGCAGTAACACAAGAGAGCTAATTAACTTGCATCAAAAAAGCTTTATTTACTGTGACAAATTAAACAAACTCATAAAGTGTTCAGCCACAATGGCTCTCAATTATCATGCAGTCCAAGTAATGTGGTGCAAACATATTCCCAGGCCTCCCTCAGGTATCACTTCAATCTTACAGCCCCCTGCACAATACAACTATAAATGAATCTTTTTAATGAATAGAATGGAAAGTCAACTGCTCTTTGTTTTGCTTTGTTTTGTGTTTGTATGTGTATGCATGAGTGTGGTGAGTGTGTATGTGCTCTCTTAAGGTACAGCTGAACATGTCGGTCATATTCAATTTCTTAATCCTTGCTTACTGAACGATTCAACAGAGTTTTCCTGGACTTTAATCAGAAAACTCTCTTAGAGCAAAAAGAGAAATCTCACGTTCCAAAGCCTGTGTTCTGTATTAAGCATGATTGTCTAAAACTGGTCCTCTTCAGACTTGTCTAGACAGTTTTGACTCCTTAGAGGAGACATTACCACGCCATAATGACTTAAATACAGGAGGTATAAAATAATTCCTTTCTCATTTGGTACAGTAAGGAAATGAACTTTGCCCCTCGGCCAACAGGAGGCAGCAGAACACCTGGGTGTCTTTGGAACTTCTTTCTTTGGGAAAACTAGCTGTAATTCCCACCATTCTTTGTAGAACAGCATTTAAAATTAATTTACCTGTGGTAAGTACTTAGCAAAATACTCTTCTTTCTTTCTACTTAAGTTGTAATGTTTGATGATTTAAGGTTCATAGCACAGTAAAATGGAAGAAACACTGAGCTAGAAATCAGATGAAGAATAATAACAGCAACTAGCTCATGCAGCTAGTAAGTGGCGAAATCAGGACTGTCTAACTCTAAAACTTGTTCTCAACTACTGCCAACAAAGTGCCTTTTGGCATGTTATGGAACCCCCATTTCCATATCTGTAATATATAAATAACATTTGACACAATGTTGTAAATGGAACCTATAATAACTTTAAATGAAACTGTAAATTGTTGATGTTATTATGAATATTTGTTGATTGGCCTCATAAAAAATTCATAATGAAATTTTCTCAATTGTCATCTTTCAATAGAGTTCTATGCCTAGATGCCAATAAATGACTAACGAGAATTTTCCTGAAGGATAAAAAAGCTTACTTGTCTACGTGACAATTTAGAATACCAGTATCTCTAGAAGAACTAGTTCTTCTGAGCACTTTGATTAAAGAGGAAAAAAACTGAGAAATAGGAACAAGGTCTAGGGAAACTGACTGCTCTTTAATAACCTCACCAGTGTTTCTGAAAGTTAAGCATCCTGAAGTTCCTTGTTGAACCCCCCAAGAGAAATAAAGGCTTTGCCTTAGAATGGATTCTTTTTTAAAACCGAGCAGGAATGATCATTACAAATTTAGCTGAAGAGTCATGCTTGGTCATTTCCTGTTTAACCTTAATCTACAAGAAAGCCATGCTTCCCAGAGATGGTTGGGAACTCACCCTCAAGACAAGATGTTCTGGTTCCCCTCCTCTTGACTGTTGACATTTATGAATTAGCTGCAGTCTATAGCTGAGGTCCAGAGTCACTCTGTTCCTGAAGGACTTTTATCCTCCTACCTAATCAGTGTTTTTGTCTTCTGGACAGACATCAAGTTCAGGCAAGAAAAGGCTCACCGATAGTGCATTATATTTGGCTATAGGTGACAGCAGGGGCTAGTAAAGAAATCACAGTAGGGAACACGGCTGAGTGTGGGCATAACAAAATGTCCTTTATTTACAGGAGCATAACCTGTAATATGCAATTTCAACACTGAGGTACACCAGGGCACGTCTAAAAGACTGCTGGTTCTGTAATGAAAATTTTGAGCGATTCCAAAAGTCTAGGGTCCTCTGTACTGGGTGATTATTATGAACTAACAAGGCAGTGTGATTATTCCACCTCAGAATAGTCATACAAATCAGTGGCGCACTTCTGCTTCTGCCAACATTTTCTGTCCAGGGCACTGTAGTTCGCAACTGTCACAGAAGTACTTAGTTACTTTCCTAGCTGAAAGTATGGCAAGAGACTGAACAATTTTGTTGTTCAAGAACTGGCTTCTTTATAAACTACATCTCACTCAAATGTCTCCCAAAGACCTACCATTCGTGGGCGAAATCCATTTGCCTCCTCCCTCCCCCAGGACAATTATGAGTTAACATGAAAACAAAGACTCAAAACAGAAATAAAACCTGAAATAAATCACTTATATAAATGGAGAGATAGAACTTGTCATATTAAAAATCTTACAGCCTAGTCTACAAAGAACAATCTTATCATTCTCTATCCCATCAGAAAAGATAGGTACATAAGAGGCTGACGAATTTATTATAAACAGGCCTTTTTATGCTAGACTGATTGCAGAGATGTTACTGTAACGGAGAATTCTGAAGAGGACATTAAAATACCGCTACAATGCCAAATGGAGTAGTTGATTTTTCGAGCTTTATTCAGACTGAATGTGACAGTCCTTTCTGCATATGGAAGTCCATAGGTGGCCATTAAATCAAACTGAGCATCTTACAATCCTATTCATATTGACCAGAGTATGGCGGCTCATTTAACCAATTCTACCAGTGCATATTGCAGGGAGCTAGACGGGATGTAAAGAGCTCTCCTTGATTACAATGCTCTCTGTGGGACCACAGGAGTTACTTACCAGCCCCCAACACTCAGAAATTCTGAACCAAGCAAATGACAGTACATTTTTCTTCAGCTCACATCCCTTCAGTGAGATTCAAAGTCAATCCTATCAATACCAGTTTGTAATTTCCCCCTGCATTTTAGGGTTAAGAATTCCAAGGAGACCCCCAAATTTCTACGATTTTTGTCCTGTTTCTTAGCACAAAGCTTGCTGTGACTCTATTGTGAAGGTGTGCCGTGAGCTGCAGTGGATATCCTGACTTCCCAGAAAATTGAAAAGAGCTGCAAGACTTTGGCCTTCTTGATAGTGAGTATCTGTAAGCCTTTCCACTGTTGGTGAAGTAGGAGATTTCAATGTTCTTTTCCTTACAAAATTCCTAATTAGGTGATTCTCCCAGCCTGAAACTTTCTTGAGGCTCAGAATAGGGCTCTTACCTCTCTCTTTTTCTCACCTTGATGGGCAGACTATGTTATACTACTCTACAATTATAATTGCAATTGATTGTATGTCAGGTGAGTTCTGTGGAGTAGAGGAGGAAATGGAACTGTTTGTTATGTTAAGAACTTAAACAGAGTATATAGTCTCCATCAAAGAACCACAGTGAGAAAATACACATCAACTTTATTCCTGCTGCCTCTATTGAACTCATTTTGGAAGACGCCTTTAAATAGAATGAGTGACAGCCAAGTTTTGTACTTAGAGGATGGATTGTCTATGAAAACATCTTGAGTTCATTGATGATCAATTTTAATGAATTAGGTAATGAATTGATTGTCCTGGAAAATATTACTTGTATTTGGAAAAAAAAGAAATGGGACTACACTGTTACTATTTTTTTTTTTTTTTTAGATGGAGTTTCACTCTTGTTTCCGAGGCTGGAGTGCAGTGGTGCTGTCTCGGCTCACTGCAACCTCCACCTCCCGGATTCAAGTGATTCTCCTGCCTCAGCCTCCCACATGGCTGGGATTATAGGTGTGTGCCACCATGCCCAGTTAATCTTGTGTGTGTGTGTGTGTGTGTGTATTTTTAGTAGAGACAGGGCTTCACCATGCTGGCCAGGCTGGTCTTGAACCCCTTACCTCAGCTGATCTACCTGCCTCAGTCTCCCAAAGTGCTGGGATTACAAGTGTAAGCCACCATGCCTGGCCTTGTGAGGGTTTGTTTTAACTGATTCTGAAAACAGTTAGAAAACCTGCTTGAGAAAAAATGGTATGCAGCCACCCAAATATCTGCTTCTTTAAAAAGTACTTAAGGTCTTACATACTTTTTAAAAATTCGCCGGTGACCAAATTGCAGAATGCTTTACAACAAACAGCCACTAGTTCATACAGGAGACATTTATTGAGCACCTACTACATGGCAGCCAAACATCGCGTTAGGTTGGGGATCCAAAAATTTAAAAAACGTAATCCTCAAGAGGATTATAATATCGTGAAGAGAAGGGCATGCGAATAAGCAATACTATAATGTCCTTGATGAGGGGGAGGGTTGTACAAAGTGTAAGGACAGGATAGTAAGCAAGTCCTTAATAATAACAGTTAACACTCACTAGTACCTTCTAGATTCCAGCCTCATACTACTAAATTAACTTATTTAATCCTCATAGGAAACTTATAAGGTGAGCGCTGTTTCCGAGGGAATCAAAGATGGCTGATGTAAAGAGAGATAATCAGGCTGAGGCAAGGCAGCGGGTTAGAGGGACGCGACTGAGAAGTAGGCGTCGCTAATGAGCAATGTGCTGGGTAGAGTGGGATGAGAGCTGAAATGAGGCTGAAGATACAGGCACAGGAACGGACCAGTTCATTGAGTGCCTTGGTGACACCCGAAGGAAGTGTATCTTGTTGACGACGGGGAGCTGATGAAGAATTCTGAGCATTTATTTGGGCTTAATCCCGTTTAATATAGCCAATCAACTCGTGGGGGAGGCTCACAAAGACAAGGGTAAGAATTAAGTGCTGAAGTTGCCCATCAAGGCATCAGCAAAATGGAGGAAGCTGAAAGACCTCGGAACACAAGTGTTTTGCTTGGTCACTAAGCCTGGACAAATGTAAGTTTCCCCGCCCCAGCTCCCCTCAGCCTGTCACACAAAAGCATTCACTTTAGCAGTCAGCAGTCGTCAGCGGCGATGTCAGGCTGCAGTGTTGTTCTTCAAACCCTTGGGAAAGCTGTAGCCTCTCAAGCCAATTGCACTGCGTTGTCAGTGGGGGTGTCCGTGAGCTCCCCCTCGTGGCTGAACGCCAGCATCTCTGTTAGGCTCAGCTGAGCCCAGTCTCCCTGCCTCTGAGCCTGGCTACTACCCAGGCCAGACGTGGAGGAGACACTTGCTGCTCAGTGCTGTCCAGAGGAGCACGATGAATAGCTGGTGTCTTGGCTACCCTGGAAATCTGAGCGACTCCATTTAATTTTCCTACGAGGGCCAGGCGAGGTGGTCTGTGACTCAGCTTCAGCACTCCACGGAGGGCCCTTGGCCTAACCATGAGAACGAATTCCAGTCGCACCCAAAGCTTGTTTGTACAGTTAAATGAATAAATGTGTTTAAACCTAGGTTCTGACTTCTTACCAGTATGTGTTGCTAAAATACCAAAGAGTAATTATAACGAGATTTCTAGTTAACAATTTTTTTTGTGTCTGCTATAACATTTAAATTAGACTAAATTCAGCTGTTTGAATGCCCTCTGACAATATTTTTTCTCTCAGCTCCATGACTGTTTTATCACTCCATACTCACTTGACCTAATCGGCACCATCCTGCACTCTGAAATGTTTATACTGTTAAATGAATTTTTAATCTAACTTTTACAGCATATTCAATTCCAGTTTCATCATCCATCCACAGTGTAATATCTAATGTTTTAAAATAATCTAGACAGTTACAAAAGGGGAGGGGGAGGGGGAAAATCGTCGTGTTATGAAGCAAATGATTAATTAAAGCAAATTAGATTCTGGCAGCTCTTGCTATCATTATCATGTGTTCCCCGACTAGACTAATAAATCTTTGTTGAGAATGTGTGCTTTCACAAGGTTCAGGAGTCACCTGGGAAAGGACATTATTGACTAATATTTTTGTATTGCTGTTAGTTTTATTTTCTAATACCCTATAGAATACCAGCTGATCTTTTTCAAACATTTAGAGTGCATTCATAAATCCCACTTTGCTCACTCTTTAGAGGTAGGTTTGAGAGGGGTTGGGAAACAAAATAATTTCTCTGTAGACACAAGTAAATTACAATTAAGCAATACAGCTAATATGTCGGCAAATGCTGGAAAACCTAAAAAACACTACACTTTGGGCGCCTGCTGCATAATGCCGTCATAGCTGGGGCACAGTCCTGGGATTTCAGCAGCTGCAAACCTTTTCCAAACTGCACAGAAAAGCAAGAACAGCACCGCTTTCCTCTGTTATAGAGGTTTGCCTTCCTTCCTTTCTTTCCTAGGATCTGGCAAATAACAATGCCGAGGCAAGCCGCTCTCTCTAAATCCAACCAAATGCTGCTGCCATGCAAACTAGACAGTCTGCGTTGTTTCTGAAGGCACAGAAGGGAGATATTGACAGATATTTCAAGAAAAGAGCCACATACGTGCCTTTATTTAGACTGTTCAAAGTGCTGTCACTTAAACCAACCTTTAATAATTTTTTTCTTATCTCAACTATTGCAGTTTTAACATCTGTACAATTCATTGCTTAATTTGTATGTTGTAAAGTATATTTCCTACAACTTTCCCATCTGCTTTTCCTGTAGTTTAACCAGTCGTGTCCTTTTCATCCAAATGCAGGCAAATCCAGTATAAACTGTAAGCTCAGTTCTCCATGGTCTCCAGTTACTGCATGTCACATTGTCTTAAAACTTATGAAGAGAAGGCACAGATTTATTTGAACTCTCTGATACTGTGACAGAAAAAAAAGAAACAGTTTTGTAACAATAATATAAATACCAGGTCTAAATTTATTTTGAGGTTTGTTAAATGGGTTGGGGGGGCGGGCATAATTCCCAAAAGTGAAATTTCAGATTGTAATAAATAGTCACATGCCACTAAATACTTGTAAATATTTGTGCTGGTTTTGAGACAGTGTGCCCCATAAAACTCCAAGATGTGGTCGAATGTATTAATGTTGATCTAGACAATTCAGGTTTCTCTATATATTTAACCTCCACCCCTGCCATGGCCTTGTTCATTTTGATTTCTAAGTGACTTGGGTATGACTACAAAAAACTAAACATATATTTAAATAGGTACATATAGGCATTTCTTTTTTGCCCTTTCTAACTGCAGATTATGACGTGAGCTATGATTATCCATCAAAGTAATTTCCTCTACCCACTCCCTCTCTCATCCTCCCACCCTCCACATTTGAACATGCTTCTCTTTTCCTTGGGGCTCCTGTTCAGCTTCCTGCAGCACAGATCCCTGCTGCCTCGGCAGCCTGGAAAACAGCCTACAGTGCAGCTCAGTATGGCAGCACATCCCCACGGCCTGGGTGTTTTTCCAGACAGTTTGAGAATGATTCGGTATTGCATGAGTTAAAAAAAATTCCCCCTGGAAAAGCTAATTATTGCATGCAGATACTTCTTTGTGTGATCAAGGAGGGGACAATTTAATAGGCTCTGTAATACAACCAAGAACAAAATTGCTTTAAAGGAAGTCTCTTGTTGAGTGACAACTCTGTTGCCTGAGCCAATTAGGTCCCAATAAAGAGTGTTGAATTGGCTCCTGCTTTCTCATTAATTATGTTCTGTCACAGACATGGGGCTTGATTTAGCAATTTTGTATTACATTAAGATACTGAAAGGCCGGGAACAAATGGCTCACTCTGATAATAGGCATTCTCTACACGGTGTGACATTTACTATCCAGCTGTCCGTAAGGCAGCCTAGCACTTCAGTTCAGGGGTTTATTTGTCATTGCTTCAAAGGGACACTCAGCTTTTCACAAAAAAAGAAACAGAGAGGCTAATAGATAGGACAAAATGTACTGCTGATATGCTTTATTAGAGATAGGATGCTAGGGTTTTGCTAACAAGCTCATCCGTTGGGACTCAGCCGACTTTGCTGCCAATCATCCTCTACACAAAGGCGCACTAGTTAACAAGGAGAAATGAATTACAGACACTTATTCTGCCGGTGGGATCACAAATACACCAATCTGTGAAAGAGGCACAAACTCCAGAGACAAACTACATATTTGTCAATAACCTCCTAGAAAGAACCCTAGTAATTCTTTGAAGACCTTTGATTTAGCTTCCCTCTAAAATACATGTATAGGAAATGTTTTAGTTACCATGACATTCTTTCTTTGTTATTTGTACAAATTTTCATCACATTAAAAACAGAAAACTGAGGAGGTCTGCAAATGTTTTAGTAGGTATCTATACACTACTTTTCATATCCCACCACGGGGAGCTGCTGCTTTGGTTATTTCATTAAGAACAACAGAAAATTAAATCTTTAAACTTTAGGTTTGAGCTGTAGTCCACCAATGCCATAGGAAATAATCTGTAACTCTGAATTTATCGTGTATACCAATTAAGAGGACAGGGTTAGGGACCGAATGAAAACCAAGTCTCTCTGCTTAAATAATTAGATGACTTTTTAAATCATAAATATGTATGTGTGTGTGTATGTGTGTGTATATTTATACACACATAACATTTTTATGTATATGTATATGAATTTACAATACATAAACATGAACCTAAATCAATGTCTTTATATATTAAATATGGTAAAACATTGTATATGTTGTATTTATGAAACTAAGCCAAATCTCTGACGGTGGCATTGATCAACATATTTGCCATATATATTATTTAAACATTCTCCTGCAAATAT
This sequence comes from Mandrillus leucophaeus, assembly GCF_000951045.1. Lineage (NCBI taxonomy): Eukaryota > Metazoa > Chordata > Mammalia > Primates > Cercopithecidae > Mandrillus > Mandrillus leucophaeus. The sequence continues at coordinate 1,340,639 of NW_012104921.1, read as the reverse complement.
ATCACAGAGAAGGACCTATTGTTGATAACCAAAAAAAAAAAAATCTTCAACTGAAGCTTACCTACTGACCACATGAGATTAATCAAATCTGAATATGTCATTTTGGGTTAATTACAAAACAGCTCTCCAGAATAGTTCCTAGAGACAATACACTGCATTCATCTGATTGCAGGCTGCATCAATTCACTTAATTTAGTCTTCCACCATCTTGGATGATAGCAACTTTAGGCTCAAGTATGGAAGAGATGGAAGAATAAAGAGGCTAAAAGGATTTACAAGACTTCCTTTCCTCAGACAGAAACTCAAAGTATGTGAAGGCCTGTTGAGCTCAGTTTCAACCTCAGGAAGAATAGTCCATCTCTCCTGCTTTTACTCTTCCATGAGGCTCAAAGCATTCTCTTCCAATTGGTAAAGGCACCTCAAGGAGCAACATGGCGCCCCCGTAAGGAAGCTACTTTTCCTGAACAAGTCTCCCATCTGGATTCTCTGCCTCTTCTATTTGCCTATACTCTCCTTAATTCTTGGGTATCTGAAATGCTAAAGAATCTTGTGTCTGTTGACCTACTAATGTAATAACTGCAGGAAAAGGAGGCCATGAAGCAGAGATGCAGGAGGTCTATTTGCTCCAGCTGTGTGTAGGATACATCCCTTTCTTTTCTGGTTCCCATCAGCAGAAAAGGATGAGTAAAACTAATCCATTTAAAGAAGGAGGTCTTACCTAATATAACTACTTAAACATTTTTTCCAACCTCTAAATCTTTAAAAAGTAATTTTTGATGAGGCACACTTCAAGTCATCTCTTTTATTTTAAAATAAAGCCTTTATAATGTAAGAGAAAGAAAAAACAAAAATCATGTAAAAATATGGTGATTTTTTTCCCATCTCTTCACCCCTGCCCCCAAGAAAAGATCATATACAAGAAAGTCCTTGCAATGTAACTTCACCTAGGAATCACAGTTTTTAAAAGCAAGGATTGAACACAGACCTGGCCGAAAGAGCTTACAATCTAAGGGAACCATGAAATCCTTTTTTTTGTTTGTTTGTTTGTTTTTTCTCTCTCTCTCTAAAATTTTCCATTTCTATTTTAGAAAAGACTTTGCAGTAAATAATACACATAATAGAGGCAAGAATCATCTTATCCTCACTTAGCAGGGTCTTTATCTTCACTATTCAGGTCCTCTATAAGGTTGAAATCCTTCAGAAAGCAATAGACCCCCTCAGGCTGAAGCAAAGGTATTTATATAGACAATAAGTGTTTATGCAGCAATTTATATTTTCAAAGCCTTTTGTAACCATTCATTAGTTCATCTAAATAACTGCCGTCTGAACTATGTGAGTGCTTTGTTTCCCGGGCACAGAGAATCAGGTTCAGGGAGGTGACTGACATGCCCCACTTAGATCAGACATAAGGAATGATTGTATCTCAGAATAGGTTTCCTAAGCGTTTTGTGGAAACTTCTCTTCTTCAAATCTTTAAAAATAGGTCAGACCTCTACTGAAATACTTTAGTTATGATTTTGTTGTGGTTTGTCTGCGGGCAAAGGAACTGAGTAGGTGATTCCAGCTCTTGTAACCCTGGCTTTATATACTCTTGGGATGTTTATGACCACAGGAAGGCTCAGGAGCAGGCTGAAAATCGAGGGACAAAACTAATATCTCTACCTAGGGGACTGATTCTTGCTACCAAGAAATACTATGCAGGGCCATTTGGGGAAACATTTTAAAAAATGCTTTCTTGGAAATAAATTTCCATGGCCATGCCAAAGTAGATGTGGAGTGCTAACCCCACGTGCATGATCTTGTTCATCTCAAAAAGCCCTATTCTGTCACTCCCAGTAGTTTCCTACTAATATGCTAATTCTACCTCTACTTCTTCTCTTAAGCTACTGTGGTAGCTGGACTCCAAAGATGGCCTCCATTAATTCCTTTCCTCTTCCTCTGCTCGTGTGTAGTCTCTAGCATTTGGGCTTCCTAGGACTGTTCTGACCACTAGATATAGTGGAAGTGATGCTGTCAACCCTCACTAAATAGTTTGGATATTGGTTCCTTCCGAATCTCATGTTGAAATGTGATACCCAGTGTTGGAGGTGGGACTTGGTGGAAGGTATTTGGGTTATGGGGGCATATCCTTCATAAACGGCTTGGTGCCCTCCCCATGGTAATGAGTGAGCTCTGGTTCTGTTGGTTCATGCAAGAGCTAGTTGTAAAAGAGCATGGCACCTCCTTCCTCTCTGTCTTGTTCTCACTCCTACCACGTGACTTTCCTGCTCCCCCTTCACCTTCTGCCATGATTATAAGCTTCCTGAGGTCTCACCAGAAGCTGAGCAGATGCTGGTGCCATGCTTGTACATCCTGTAGAACAGTGAACCAAATAAACCTCTTTTCTTTATAAATTACTCAGCCTCAGGTATTCCTTTATAGCAATGCAAAATAGGCTAATACATCTCAGAACTATGAAGATAATAATAGTTATTTTAAGCCACTGTTTTAGAGTAACTTAAAATAGATCACCAGAATTACCACCGTCAATGTTGTCTTCTCCATTGCCCTATGTCTTCACACAGCTCTGAGAGAAAGCTACAGGCTGGGATAAGCTAGGTTAAGATAGAAGGATAGGGCTTCTGAGAATTGGCAGCATAGCACAAAGGACTAAAGTCAGTCTTGTGAAACCTTGGGAGAGTGATTTAACCTGAGTATCCAGTCTCCTCATCTGTGAAATGAGACTAATGATGTTACCTCAAAGGATTATGAGGATTTAATGTCCTAAAGGATGTTAAGCACCTAACATAGTGCTAAGACAGGCAGGTTCTTAAGAGTTATTAATATTTGTATTATCATCACTGTTATTAGTAATATTACCTAAGCATGCCAGACTCCCTTTTGAGTATCTGTCCAATTCACAAGCCATTGCCCTTTCTCATAACTGCTTTCAGATTCATTAACCTGGGCATCCAGAAGACACTTGTGTATAATCCCACCCCTACATCATAGCTAATTGGACTAGAAGAAGACAATTGACCTGCGCTAGGCCAATCAGATTCTTGATCCTCTCCAATGGGAAATGAGACTGAGAAAAGCCCATTCATTTCTGTGGGCAGCTGTAATAAGAATGGGTAAGAGGGGAGCTAAAAGATGCTCAAACTCTACTTCGTGAACAGAGAAAGTAGAGTTGTGGGAAGTGGGGAGAGCAGAGAAAGAGAGAGGAGAAGAATTAGAAATAGAAATAGATTTAGAAGGACGAGAATGAGGAAAAGGAGGAGGAGGAAAGGAGAATGTTTTCTAGAACTCTGATGGTTTTCTAGATTCTATTTCTTTACTCTTCATGAGACCCAATTGTAATCCTTCTCTAGGATGTTGTAAGATAGCCCTACATCCTTATATCATCATCCCCCTTTCTCTTAAGATAACTAAGTTGTTTTCTGTTATGCATCCAAAAAGTCCAAAAGAAAAGGAGAGGGATGGAAGGAGGAAGCTGCCTATGAGATGCTTTCAGCAGCCTCCCTATGACAAAAAGCAGTCAGGACCCAACCTAAATCCACTGAAGGCTTAAGCCTTACCCATCTCTGTTTCTCTGCCACTAAGACTCTGTTTATTATTGTTAGAATGGTCCAATGTCTTTTTTTCTGATAACACTTTATTGAGGTATAATTTACAAACCATACACTTCGCCCATTTGAGGTGTACAATTCAATAGTTTTTGGTATATTTGCGAGGTTGTACATTTGTCCTCACTATTTTAGAATATTTAATCACCCCATACACTGTCATGTACCCATTAACAGTCACTTTCCATTTTCTTTCTTCCCAACCACCAATCCCCCCTCCCGTGCCCCCCAACCTCTAAGCAACCACTACTTTCTACTTTCTGTATCTATACATATGCCTATTTTGGGCATTTCATACAAATGGAATTATACAACAGGTGACCTTTTGTGACCGGTTTCTTTCATTTAGTTCCTTAAACATTCATTTCATGTTTTCAAGTTTCATCCATTGTAACATGAATCAGTACTTCTTTCATTTTTATTGATGAATAATATTTCATTCTATGGGAGAAAATTTTTGCAAACTATGCATCTGACAAAGGTCTAATATCCAGCATCTATAAGGACCTTAAACAAGTTTACAAGAAAAAAAACAACCCTATTAAAAAGTAGGCAGAGTGAAAAGACACTTTTCAAAAGAAGACATATATGATGCCAACAATCATATGAAAAAAAGCTCAACATCACTGTTCATTAGAGAAATGCAAATCAAAACCAAAATGAGATACCATCTCACACCAGTCAGAATGGCTATTATTAAAAAGTCAAAAAATAACAGATGCTGGCAAGGTTGCACAGAAAAAGAAATGCTTATATACTTTTGGTAGGAGTGTAAATTAGTTCAACTATTCACAGTGTGGTGATTCTCAAAGACCTAAAGACAGAAATACCATTAGACCCAGCAATCCCATTACTGGGTATATACCCAGAAGAATATAAATCATTGTATTATAAAGACACATGCACACAAATTTTCACTGCAACACTATTCACAATAGCAAAGACATGGAATCAACTTAAATGCCCATCAGTGATAGACTGGATAAAGAAAAGCTGGTACATATACACCATGGAATACTATGCAGCCATAAAAAAGAACAAGATCACACCCTTTACAGGAACATGGATGGAGCTGGAGGCTATTAACCTTAGCAAAGTAACACAGGAACAAAAAAAAATAAATACCGCATGTTCTCACTGACAAGTGGGAGCTAAATGATGAGAGCAAATGGACACATAGAGGGGGACAACACACACTGGGGCATATTGGAGTGTGGAGGTTGGGAGGAGGGAGAGGATCAGGATAAATAATTAATGGGTACTAGGCTTAATACCTGGGTGATAAACTAATCTGTACAACAATTCCCCCATGATACAAGTTTACCTATATAACAAACTGCAAATGTACCCCTCAACTTAAAAGTTAAAAAACATTTCATTCTATAGATACATCATCTTTTATTTATTTATTCACCAGTTGATGGATATTTGTATTGTTCCCACATTTTGACTATTATAAATAATGCTGCTATGAACATTCATGTAAAAATTTTTGTATGGAAATAGGCTTTCATTTCTCTTGCCTCTATATCTAGAAATAGAATTCCTGGATCATTGGTAACTATGTTTAATAGTCAGTTTTTCAAAGTGAAGACACCATTTTAGATTCTGACCAGTAATGTATGAGAATTGTACTTTCTCCACATTCTTGTCAGCACTTGTTATTTTCTTTTTTGCTATAGCCTTGCAGTGTGTGTGAAGTGGTTATCTCATTGTGGCTTTTGCTTGCATTTCCTTAGTGACTCTTATGTTGAGAATCATTTCATGTGCTTATTGATCATTTGCATATTTTCTTTGTAGAAATGTCTGTTCAAATCCATTGCTCTTTAATTGGGTTGTTTGTCTTTTTGTTGAGTTGTAAGAAGTCTTCATATATTCTAGATACAAATATCTTAGATATATAATTTACAAATACTATCTCCCAATCGATGGGTTGTCTTTTCACTTTCTTGATGGTGCCCTTTGAATAAAAAAGGCTTTAAATTTTGACGAGGTCTATTTTGTCTATTTTTTCTTTAGTTGCTGGTGCTTTCAGAGGCATATCTAAGAAATAATTACCAAAACAAAGGTTATGAAGATGGCCCCCTGTCTTTTCTTCTAAGAATTTTATAGTTTTTTTCTTACATTTAGGCCTTTAATTCATTTTAAGTTAATTTCTTAAAATGGTGTGAGGTACGGTCCAACTTCATTTTTTTACATGTGGATATTCAATTATCCTAACACTACCTGACAAGAAGACTATTTTTCCCCTGTTGAATTGTATTGGTACCCTTGCGAAAAATCAATTGACTATAAATATGAATGTTTATTTCTGAACTTGCAATTCTATTCCATTGATTTATTTATATTTTTCTATGCCACGACTATGCTATCTTGATTACTGTAGCTTTGTAGTAAATTTTGAAAGTAAGAAATGTAAATCTCTTGCTTTGGCCTTCCTTTTCAAGAGTATTTGAGTATTTGAGAACAAAGTAAACTTTGTTCACTTTTTATAGAAACTTGAAAAACTCTGTTAGCATCCATATTCCAGCATATTTATAGAGATATAACAGCCACACTTTATAGTGGATCATGGAGACAAGAATACTGGAATGAGTTTCATAACATTGTCCTGGTTGTCCCCTTAACTCTTAAACCTATTCTGAATGTCACTCTTCTGCAAATTGAAGATACTAGCACTAGTTTCTTCTACCTCTCTGTGAGAACCATGTGAATAAATATAAAAAGTACTTTGGAAAATGCAACAACTTAGGCAAATATAAAGAATTATTATTATCCCTACTAAACTATTTAAAGCTTTTATTATGTGTTCATAATATTGTTGAAGAAATCAACTCCTTCCCACCCTTTATATGTATAATTGATGATTCTGTATTATTAATATGGAAATATTTTTAAAATTTACAATCTAGACAAAAGAAGATTTCCACTAAAACTAAGGCTGCTTACTTTTTATTAAAAACTAGACCTCAGATTCAACATTTAAAGATTTTCTACCTTTTTTTTTTATTTGAGACAGAGTCTCACACTGTCGCCTGGGTGGAGTGTAATGGTGCATACTCAGCTCACTGCAACCTCTGCCTCCCAGGTTCAAGCAATTCTCCTGTCTCAGCCTCCCGAGTTGCTGGAATTACAGGTGTGCACCACCATGCTCAGCTAATTTTTGTATTTTTAGTAGAGACAGGGTTTCACCATGTTGGCCAGGATGGTCTCGATCTCTTGACCTCATGATCCACCCGCCTTGGCCTCCCAAAGTGCTGGGATTACGGGTGTGAGCCACCGGCACTCGGCCTTCTACATATTTTTAAGTGAAGGTTTTAACCTAAATCAGAAAAAATATTTTGAAATTATTCACAAGTTAATTTTTCCTTAAATATTGTTAGACTTGTATGGTTGCTACAAATATGTGAGTTTAAATCTTTCCCCTTCAGTTTTCATCATTTGTTAATTGAGGCAGTTAAAAAGCATGACTATAAATCCTTTACAATGACAAAATTCATAATTTTCAGAGTCTATGAAAGTAAGATTTTTAAGCTGATGTAAAATTTTTCTGAAGACTAATTCAAGTAGCTGTCTGATTTATTATAATGCCTATTTCAAATATTATTTTTGAATTCTCTGTTAAATGATATTTTTTAACTTTTTCAAAAATCAGTATAATTTTTTCCTTTCAAATTAAATAGATTACTTGGTTTCCAACATTTAATTATGTCTATGATCAGAAAAACTTTTCACTTAATGGAATTATTTAAACAATATTATATGAATGGAAAACATTATTCTCAGGACTAATTACTAGGTGCCTTTGATGTGAACTTCTTTGCATTCACTATATGCATGACATACTACTGTCTTATAGTACAATGAATTGCAGAGCAATGATGATTCAATAAATGTAGATCTATTTTGCATATTTGCATAACTTAAGAAATACCAACATCATTTTCTCTGAGAAGCCTTCTCTGATTTTCAGCCTAGATTCAGTTTCTCAGACATATGTTCACAAAACTGCATACTTTTCCTTCACAGTATTAAGTATCTAATATCAGATTTCTTTGTTAATAATTACTAATGTCGGTCTACCCACCAGAGTGCCATTACTTTTCTAGTGTTACAATACATGAATAAATGAATCAGTGAGGTCATGCATCATTACTGGAGTATATTTCTACTCCATTTATTTATTTATTTATTTATTCATTCATTTATTTATTTATTTATTTATTTTGAGACAGAGTCTAGCTCTGTTGCCCACACTGGAATGCAGTGGCGTGATCTCGGCTCATTGCAAGCTCCACCTCCCAGGTTCATGCCTTTCTCCTGCCTCAGCCTCCCGAATAGCTAGGACTACAGGCACACACCACCATGCCTGGCTAATTTTTTGTATTTTTAGTAGAGACGGGGTTTCACCGCATTAGTCAGGATGGTCTCGACCTCCTGACCTCGTGATCCGCCTACCTCGGCTTCCCAAAGTGCTGGGATTACAGGCGTGAGCCACCGCGTCCAGCCTATTTTCTTTCTGTATTCAACAATTATGAAAACCTATAAGCCCCTCCATAATGGAAGCTAAATCTTACTTCTCTTTGGGCCCAACACAGTGACGGGCGCTTAAAACTCAGGAACATGGCTTTAGCTGAAAAGTCTGTGTCAGAGCCTGAAGCTACTGGAACAAAGCCATTTAAGGTTGAACAGAGTCAACCAGGAAGTCCTTAGCCACTGTCACAAAAGGGCTCATCTGGCCTCCAGATTTAGCAAGAGTTTTCACTTCTACTTATGTCCAACTTCCTTCCTTTGTCTTGATTTCTAGGATCCAGCCCAGCTTGGTTTGGGATTTTTTGGTAACACCTATCCCCAGACTCTGGTTCCTCTCTCTTTGGGCCCTACCTCTTTACTACTTAGGCACCTTTCCTTGGAAGAAGTATTTGTCAAGCTCCCTGGGCTTTAGATCTCTGCTGCCCCCATTAGGCAGTAATCATTGCCAGAGTAACTCCTAGAGAAATCTGCCTGCTCCAACTTAATTAGCTATTGTGATTTGACTCAAGATAAGGTCCCAAAGCTTTCAACTTGTTTATGTATGAAAATTATATTTAACCCAAATTCTACATTTTATTTTTAAAAATCATTTAAAGCTGAATAATAAGTGTTAGAAGGAGGCCCACTGTGACTTTGTGCCCACTGAATAAGCTAGATTTACAAGGCAAGCACTGAAGATATTTATTTCTGGCTGAGACTACTTTCGGAATCCAAGTAATGACATGAAGGCAATAGTCAGTTGAGATGATGTATGTCCATTGACACATTTGCTTGTCATTCTAACAAGAGTCATAAAAATTAAAATGCACACTTTAATTTTGAACACATTTTGTCTGAAAAAATTCTTTATTAACATAACAGAACCCATATTATTGATACACAAATTACATACTTTGTGCATTACCACTTAAACTAAATCAAAGAATAACAAAAAATTAACTACTGGACAAATGAGTTGGTTAGAGGAGAGAGAGTGAGGAGTTACTTTTTATTTTTTGCCTTTCTGTTCACTTTGAAATGTCTAAACGTGTACGTATACACTTCTTATTCTTAAATATCAGCAGAGGTTATCAAGGTAGAGAGATTGTGGTAGAGAGATTTCAATGTCTTCTTTATATTTTTGTTTTTAAGAAGCTAAAATTCTTTTTAATGAAGAAACAGGGCAGAAATTTTTTAATTACGAAAACGACATTTAAAGGAATATTGAAGTAATAAAACTACCTAGCATAGATCAAGTACTTCCTGACCAATTTAAAATATATTTATTTATTGCCTAATGATCAAACATTGAAGAAAGACTTTGCTTACAAAATCTCCCACAAAAATCCTGAAAAGTAGTCCTAGGTCACAGTCAGCACAAAGGTCATAGGTCACACTGAGAGGGACCTGCCTCCTCTAGCTTCAGAGAACCTGTTATTTACCCAGCAGTAAGCATTGGACTGGGTACCTGTTACATGCTATTTATACAGTTATGACTTGGTGGTACTTCTTGCCCCCAAGGTGCCTATAGTCTCATGGAGGAAACAGATGCATGTAAAACAAATAATTAAAATATTCCATCACATTTTGTATAGTTAAAGTATTCTATGTACAATGCCCCAAGAATGCACAGAGGATGAAAGAGCTATCTTTAGGGGGAGAGAATAGAAGATATTTCATTGAAAATATAATGTTGCCAAATACCTTATGAAGCTGAAAATCAAACTACTTAACCAAGAAACAATTCATAATGTGCTAACATAAGAGAATGACACTCAAAATTTTTATCTCACTAGCCTCACGCTCTAACTTCATCTTACTACATGTGCCCATAAATATTATGTTTCCACCGCATGAAAATCCAAGCAACACCAAACACACTATTCATTGTCATGGGATTCTTTTGCTGGTGCTCTTCCTATGGGTTGAATGTCCTTCTTCTTTTTTTGATCTGTCAAAATCCTAATTATCCTTTAATTAATTTCATGTAAATGCTACCCTACCTGACATTGCCAGTTGGAGCTTTCCCATTCTTCCTCTAACATGTTTTGCATTTACTTTATACCAGGCATTGTTCTACATTTTTTACATGTATTGACTCATTGAATCTGCAAAACAGCCCTTGGGATAAGCACCAGTGTTGCTCTTATTTCATAAATAAAGTAACAGACACATGGCAAGGATCAGTAACTTGCTCAAAGTTATACAATAATAATGGCTTCAATGTATTGAGAATGAATTGCTTTATACAATTGGTTTATTTACTACTTATAACAACTTTGTGATGGGGTGATTCTTTTATCCATTTTAAGTTAATAAAAGCTCCCGCTGCAATAAGTGGGTGGAGTCAGGATTCAGACCCAGTTAGCACAACAACCTCAATCCCTATCACCACCTCACTCTCACCACTGCCATGATGTACCCTCTCTTTTTCCCCACTTCTAATCAGGTTCCAAGATCTCTTGGAACCATGACCCCCTCATTGTATGTATATGGAAACTGGAGCCCAGAGAGCTGCTCAGGTCCCATTTCCAGACTATGGTTCTTGCCATATATTGCCAGGTCTCCCTCAAAACTCAAGATAGTGGATATAACCAGTCACTGTAATTGCTGACCACCCATATTAACCTCCACGTTCTGGGTGACTGCTCTCTGGGTGTTTGTAACAGTAAGATATCATCTCCTGGAAAAGAAAGCGGCAGATTATATGGCAGATGGTCAGGAATCTGAGATCTGCTATTCGGATAATTTCATGTGAGCACACATACATGCACCGAATTAATCTGTGGGCCACTAGGATAATTAATTTTAATGCAGGAATAAAATAACATACATGTTTATAATTAAAATATGTAAGTACGGCTACTGCTGAACCAATATAAAATCTCTAGATTATGCACAACACAATGAAGAAGATAGGAAATGGTCATCTCTGCATATGCCTCAGTTTCATGTGAGCTGAGTTGAAAATCTTACTGATTCTGTCACTGTCTTAGTCTTTTGTGTCGCTATAAAGGAATGCCTGAGGCTGGGTTATTTAAAAGAAAAGAAGTGTATTTAGCTTATGGTTCTGTAGGCTGTATAAGAAGCACGGTGCCTCCAGCATCTGTTCAGCTTCTGGTGATGGCTTTTGTGCTGAGTCAAAACTTAACGGAAAAGGTCAAAAGGGAGTCAGGTATGTGTGAAGAGAGACCCAAACTGATGGGCTTCCTGGCTTTATAACAACCCCCTCTCCAGAGAATAATCCACTTCCCAAGAACAATCCAGTTTCACAAGAATGAGAACTCACTCTTTTTTTTTTTTTTTTTGAGACGGAGTCTTGCTCTGTTGCCCAGGCTGGAGTGCAGTGGCCGGATCTCAGCTCACTGCAAGCTCCGCCTCCCGGGTTCAGGCCATTCTCCTGCCTCAGCCTCCCGAGTAGCTGGGACTACAGGCGCCCGCCGCCTCACCCGGCTAGTTTTTTGTATTTTTTAGTAGAGACGGGGTTTCACCGTTTTAGCCAGGATGGTCTCGATCTCCTGACCTTGTGATCCGCCCATCTCGGCCTCCCAAAGTGCTGGGATTACAGGCTTGAGCCACCGCGCCCGGCCGAGAACTCACTCTTTACCTCGAGGAGCACCAAACCGTTCACTAGAGATCCATCCTGTGACCCAAACACCTCCCACTAGGCCCCACCTCCCAACATTGACACACTGGGGATGAAATTCCAACGTGAGATTTGGTGGGGACAAGCAAAACATATACAAACCATAACAGTCACCCTGTATACACTGTTGTAATTTTTTACCTCTCCTTTCTCTAACAAACTACCTTATTTTTTTAAATGAACACTCTTTTATGATTTCCACAAAAAGGCAGGCTTTATTTAAGATCATTTTATACACATAAATAGCTGAATAGAATAGCAGCATTAAGCTAACAGTTCTTTAAATATTTTCCCATCAGATTTTGCATGGATTTATTGTACTTTTTGGTGCATAGGAGTGGTATTTCACTGTTTGTCGAGGGTGCTGCTTGACACCTTATTATGTATTCTGTTTGTTTTAAAATAAGCACATGATAAAGTGAGAAAGATTGAATCTTAGCTTTTCAAATACTATCTAACATGACATTCAGTTACAGAAATAATTTGAGCATCTGGTTAGGAGAATAAATGTAAAATTTTATAGAATCTCAATTTTGCAAAGGACTTCACAGTTTATGAAATACTTTCATAAACATTATTTTAATTTGATTATCACAACAACCCTATAAGAGTAGGATTCACTTTCCAATATTATGTGTGCAAGTGTGTGTGTGTGTGTGTGTGTGTAGTGGTGCCCAGATTTACACAATTAATAAAGTGGCGAAGTCAGTTGAAATGCTTTAAGCCAAGTTTGTTTCTACACACTATTTTTTTAATGGCCATGAGGGATTTTTAGAAATTCTTTAATCTAAGTCCCATATGTCATATATGAAGAAACTGAGCCCCATAGGGGTACAGTAACTAATTGAAGGTTATTGACAGGTCAGCAGTGAAGTTCTGGAAACCAAAGCCTCCTGCCTGTAGAGCATTTTTTCACTATACCATATTAACTGAGGGTGAGGGCAACCTATTATGAAAGAAGGTGAAGACTGCTAATTTAGTGATCCATTGCCTTAAGTTTCCACACCAGAGACAAGTGTTTTGGCATAAGCGCATGTTTCACACCAGTCCTACGGTGTCTTATTGGGCTTCTACTAATGATGCTAAACATGCAAGTGTGTTAGGAAAGAAACAGTCATCACTGCAACTAGCATCACTCCACACCCCACCCCCATGAAATTCTAGGCCCTAGCAGCACCTCCACAGCCCTACAGAAATGCAGAGAGAACCACAGTTTGAAGTATGGCCAGAAGAAGAGGTATGGCAAGGCTGGGAGGAGGTTCAAAAGGAAAAAGCAATTGTCTTGGTTGTGCTTACAGAGATCTCCTGTCTCCACATAAAACTGAACACCCACGTGAGCCCTGCTCCTCAGCAAATGTGCCTGGGCGCACCACCCCCACCACAACTCCTCTGCTCTCCAGTTAAATTTACATTCCTGTCCAGCACTGTGGGAATGAGACCATAGCCTATCCTGTCTAACCAGATGGGTTGAGAGTCTCTGTCAACACCAATACTATTTTATACCACTGACTAAAATACTTTCAACATTATTCTTAGGAATATTTTTATTATAGAAGTAAAATTCTAAAAATTTAATAAAGTGTTTCTTCAAAGTTATTGGTCTTTTTTTTTTTAAGTCTTAGCTATGATTCTGTGTAGCAGTTGAGAAAATGGGCTTTAAATTTAGACAATCCTGGATTTAAGCTGTAAATCTTCCATTTATTAAATATGGGACCTCAGTTAAATTACTGGACTTTGCTGCACCTCATCATCTGTAAAATAACACATACCTTTCAAGGTTATTATGAAGATTAAATAAGACTATATATGTAAAACTAAGAACATGGTGCCTGGCATTGGATGAACACTGAATAAATAATAACTAGTGAGGTTTTTTTCTATAAAAAGTGCCAGGGTTCAAAAGCATGTGATGATCTTTAGTTTTCTAAATATAATGACTGAGCCTAAATATGCACATTGAATAGTTAAGTGACATTTATTTATTTTATTTGCCAGACACTGATTGAAAACCTGCCATGTATTGAAACTTACATTTACTACAGTTATTATTAAAATCCTTCCCACTGTCAAAGATGGAAGATGAAGAGTTCAGAGACTAATGAAATGTAATTGAATTATACACATTACTAACAAATTCCCTGTGCATTACCTCTACGCCTTATAAACATCTGCCTCCTCCCCTGCTGCAAAATTGTGGATGGCAGAGACTATGTCTTACTTTCTCAATGTCACAGTACCTACCTAACACGCTATCTGGCACTTAGTCAGAACTCAATAAGTAGGTATTAAATTTGACTTAAATGAAATGGAATTATTGTTCCCAGGAAGCACTGGTATTTATGATTTAAAAGTTTAGGTGGTATTTGGATTCACATAACTTTTTTAAGACTCACAATCTTCATATAGTTTCTCCTTGATTCAAAGAACACCACTTTGGGAAAGATGAGAGTTAATATAATTACTCATATAGATATGTAAACATATTCCTATATAAAGTTAACTAATAATGTTAAATCAATAACAAAATTAATACATTTGAATTTATAAAATAAAACAAGATAAAACTCCATTGTAGGGTAGTGGAGTATTCAAACATTCCAATGTCATACTGACAAGCAACCAAGTAACATTTTGAACTGGGTATGACATCTGTCACCTGTTGATGGCCTAATTTGATTCTACTGACCTAGCCAGCCAAGCGGAGTGCTTTAATCCCTCAGATTACCTGGATATAGTACTGCAACCTACAGATGCCACTGTAAAAGACGACTTCCCCAGATTGGTTATCCATCAAATCAGTATTCCTGGCCATTAAAAACCGTTCAATTCTATAGGGGTCAGTGTCTTTTGAAGTCTCCTCCTCTCCTCTCCCTGCCCCAACATGAGAGATTGATGCAATTTTTGCCAAAAATTCTGTGGCTGAGAGACTATGAGATAATATTCCATTTTAAAGTTCTGGGTCCATAACATGACTGCTAGAAAGAGGACTCACCCTCTATAATGAATGTTGCCTGGTTTACTATAGCCAGAGTTTATTACATGTATATTTTACTTTGCAAAAGGAATTTTTAAAAGAATAAATTAAAATCCATTGATAAAAGGGTACAATTCCCCTAGGTACCCAGAGATTCTAGCAATTGATTTCAAGTAGATGCTGCCTGATTGCTTCTCACCTTATTTATATGCAGAAATCTTAAATTTGACTGTGTTAGTGGCAATCTTATTAGCATGACTGTATCCTCCATTAAAGACTGTTATGGATCTAAGGCACTTTGTGGAGAGTGGGGCTGAGGAAATGATCTCGCCGATTCTGGCAATATCCCAAATATTTGCCACTTCTGTTGTAGATGGTGTGACAAATAGACATACACACATTCTGGTTACCTGAGAAAACAATTCCAGGAAGAAAATCCACAGCGGAATATTAATTTTTGTAGTAAGAGAAATGCAAGTAAGACATGGAGAAATAGGATAAAAATCTGATTGGGTCAAATCCTATAACATGGAAGCTTACTTTTTGGGAGATTAGGCTTCCTGTTCTGGAAAATTCTGATTTTTCTCTGCTGTTTTCTACCTTTGCCCCAGACTGAGAACTTAAAAACATGGGGCCTAGTGTCAAACTTTAATGAATTTGTAAGAGTTCATTACATTAAGATGATACCTGAAGTGCAAAAATGAATTCATAAACTTTTGTATTTATTATATGTTATATTCAAACAAATGCAAACAAGTGTTGCACTGGGTCCCTCTAAATAAAATGTGTTTCAAGGGAATAGAACATAGGAACAAGAGTGTGGATAAGCATTATAAAACAAACACTGGAATACCTTGAGGTGAAAAACAGGTCAAATGTTTAATCTATCTAAGAGCTGGAAGGATTTCCAGGATGCTTTATTTGAATTGCATGTGAAGGTGTGCAGTTTAGAAGGGCTAACAAAAACCATAGTAAATTTCCATTATTACTGTACTCATAATTTTGAACTGCTAAATAACTCTGGTAAAGAAAATCAAAAAGTGCTGAAGTTCCAAATAAGTACTGTTAAGGGGCCACAACTCTTAAACAGACTATACCCTACCACAAATAATTCTGATTTGTTTTTAAATTGCAGTAGACACTTTAGTTTATCTGACTTTATTTGGGGGTTTGAGAATTAGTCCTTTACTGATTCCAATAACATTAACTAATTCCAATAAACAATTAAGTATTGGACATCTCTTTGCTAAGTGCTTCAAGACACAGGACTGTGACCTCCTTGAGAGCAAGAACACAGCCTTATTTACTTAGTTAAGGAATAAAAATAGAGAGAAACTAAATTACCATGCATGGTATATATAGTGGGAGAAATGTAGAAAAACAAATTGCTATGCTGTTCAAAGCAGGGGAAAATCACCACTATTTGTGAAGACCAAAATAGGCATCATTGAAGAGGCAGCACTTATATGGGCCCTGATGGAGGGTGAGGATTTTGATGGGCACTGAGGCATGGTTAGGAATTTGACAAGAGGAGAAGTAAAAGAACATAGTGACTAAGAGCATGGACTGCCTAGATTCCAATGCTGGCTCTACTTTCCATCAGCTGCGTGATTCAGGGAAAGTCATTTAAACTCTCTCAACTTGACTTTCTTATTGTAAAATAGAGCTTATAATAGTGTATATCTCTTATTACAACAATCTTGGGAATGTTGCAACAATTAAATAAATTAATAGACATGAAATGCTTAGATTATAGATGGGAACATAGAAAATTCTATAAAAGAATTAGTTGTTATTATTCTGGGTAGAGCAAAGTCATGGTTAAAGGAAAATGTGCATAGAATAGTGAATAATAGGCTGGAGTAGGGGATATAAATGGGTGAGTAATAAAAGATCAAACTAGAATGATAACCCGATCATCTATTATAGAAAGCACTGAATACCAGAGTTGATTTTAAAGTATGTAAGAAAAAGGGAGCCAATAAAATTTTGGTTTTGGTTTTGGTTTTAACCTGGAGGCAAGGTCACATTAGAGGTGCACCTTAGGAAGATGAATCTGGCCTGGAGGCACAGGGTAGATTGCTGGTGCGACAGACAAGATGTGAATAAAAGCTATTGCAGAAAGCAGACTAGAAGTAATCAGAGATTTAAGTTAGCAGCAGTAGGAATGGAAAAGAGAAGACATTCTCTCCTCTGTCCATCATGAAAATTAAGTAACTTAAATAACAGGGAGAATTGTTAAAAGCTTGCTGATGACTTTGTTTCATGTCTAGGTGATTATGACGTAATTAAATAAAATAGAAAAGTCAGGATAAGAAACTTCCATGGAGTGACAACAAGCAGCTTGCCTTTGAATACAATGAGTTTAAGGTATCTAGAGGACATCCTACTGGCATTTAAAGCTGTGACTGGAGATTACTATCTGTAACTATCTGTATAGAGATAACAGTTGAAGAAAAAAGAATAGATAAGGCCTCTGGGAAAGAGGAAGAGAGAAGGAGAAATGACTCCCAGAATGAAACCCCAGGAAATCTTACTGTGTCAGAAGCACAAACAACTGGAAAGTAAGGGACAAATGGCATGAGAAGCAGACAAGATCACCTGTGGGGTCATTGAAGCCTAACAGACATCAGTTTTATATCACCATCTTATTTCCTATGGAAACAGTCCCACCTAACTGAAGTTACATAGCTTTAAGAGAAAGAGAAACATTTTTCCTTAGGTTGCTGTGCTTTTCATGACTTTTTATCACTGAGGACGAGTCATAAATGTCTCCCCAAATGCAAGACTTAGCTTGGTCTCAAGTTCAAACTCTGAGCTTATGAAACTAATTTATAGAAGTGTGTCCTCTGTCTATGCATAAAGACATAGAGATCATTCTCTCTGATCTGCCTTAAGTTTATTACCAAATAGCAGTGATGATGATGATGATGATAACAATTAACTAGACAGACAACAATCTATGCCTCACACCTACCTCTTTTTGCAATCACTGCATGTACTATCCCCTCAGGAAGAAAATATTTCCCATACTGAGAGACAGGACTCGCTGGATGTCCTAGGTAGACTAAGAATTCCTAAGTGTAGCTGGGGAAGGTGACCGCACCCACGTTTAAACACGGGGCTTGTAACTCAGCTCACACCCGACCAATCAGGTAGTAAACAGGGCTCACTAAAATACCAATTAGGCTAAAAGCAGGAGGTAAAGGAATAACCAAAACATCTATCATCTGAGAGCACAAGGGGAGGGCCAATGATTGGGATATAAGCCCCAGACATTCGAGCTGGGAGTAGGAAACCCCCGTTGGGTCCCCTCCCATTGTATGGGAGCTCTGTTTTCACTCTATTAAATCTTGTGACCACACACTCTTCTGGTCCGAGTTTGTTTCGGCTGGAGCTGAGCTTTCGCTCACCATTCACCACTGCTGTTCGCTGCTGTCACAGACCCGCCCTTGACTTCCACCCCTCGGGATCCAGCAGGGTGTCCACTGTGTTTCAGAGCCAGTGAGGGGCCCATTGCCACTCCTGTTCGGGTTAGAGGATCACCATTGATCCTGCGTGGCTAAGTGCCTGGGTCCATCCTAATCAAGCTGAACACTGGTTGCTGGGTTCCACGGTTCTCTTCCGTGACCCACAGCTTCTAATAGAGCTATAGCACTCAGTGCATGGCCCAAAGTTCCATTCCTTGGAATCCATGAGGGAAAGAACCTCAGGTCAGAGAACAAAAGGCTTGCTGCCATCTTGGGAGCAATGCGCCACCATCTTGGGAGCTCTAAGAACAAGGACCCACCCATAAAGTTAACCTTCTGACTTTTGATGTGAGGAATATTTTCATATCCTCAAAGTAGAAGCTATAGAATTAAAGGGCATGAAATTCATAAAATTCTTCTCTTCAAGGAAATAAAACTGTATGTGTCACCCTCAAACTGGCATTGGTAGCCCCTATATTCTACCTCCCTCTCTCCACATATTTAACTTTCTTCCTGACGTTAAAATTGATCCCATTGCCTGGGCTTCCTACTAATCTCACTCAGGATCCTACCAATGTCATCCCAGGCCATTTGTTTTCATTGTCCCATTAGCTCTAGCTCTCTGAAGCACTCAGCACTCAGTCCCAGATTTTATGCTGAAATAACCATAACTTTTGCCTTTTTCCTTTCCTATTCTCCTGTTAATCATCAGAAAGAGACCTCTCATTTTAATGAGTCTCTTAGATCGTCTTATAAATAAGTCTTGCCCAAACCTCATTATCTTGGATCAATTCCTATTTGTGTGATTTTTAAATTTTATTTTTCTGTGTTAACTCTTTTTTATTCAACTAGAATCTCATCGAGCATCTCCTTTTATAGAAATTTATTGTTTTCACATCTACTTCTCCTTTTGCCTCCTCCAACTTTGCTCTAAAAGAATCACTGCATTTCCACTCTTAGTACAGGCAGTTTCAATAGGGCCCCGAGAATAGAATATGTGACTTGGGCTTAAGGCAATCATAGCATTTCATCATCTAGAAGCACAGTCATTGATGCAGGGATAAGCAAATGAACCAATTCAGGCTTATGAGAGTTGATCCAAGAACTTGTACGGGAGCTGCAAAGACAGCCTCTCTTTCTTAGGGGCTAGAAGCTTTGATGGTAGGAGTCTGAAGTTGTTTGGGGTCACCCCTAGGATTTTCAGGTAAATCAACCAAATATATTCCTTTGAAAAATGAATCCAGTTTGAGTTGGTTTTCAGTCCCTTAAAACCATGCATCCTACTGATGTATATGTTATGGGTCAAGCACCATCTGGGGTGCTAGACAAATAGAAATAAAATAGACATATTCTTGCCCACAAAGAACTCAAAGTGTGGCAGATAAAGAAATCATAAATCATCAAAAAACAAGAAACAGAAGGTGCCTTGGAGACCACGGTTTAAAGAACTATTTGAATTATTGTTTTTTCCAGATGAAGAGGATGGGATGTTCTCACATGCAAAGGAGTTTTACCAATTGGTACCATCCATCAAAACTGTATAAATAAATAAATCCCAAACTAGACAGGAGAATGGGTAAACTGTAATATAATTAGAAAATAGACTAGAATTCAGCAGAGTATTTACAACCATGTGGATAACACTGAATGAAAAAATAGATTAAGGAATACATATAATATGATATCATTTAAGTAAAGTTTAAAAACAAGCAAACTCTAAAATAAATTATAGTTAAATACATATGTATCAAATTTATGGTTAAGCGCCATTCAGGATAGTGGTTACGTCAGTGAGGGACGGGTAGCAGCCAGGGGTTTGCAATGAACAAGTGACCTAGAAGAAGTCTCAACAGTATTTATAATGTCCCATTACCTAAGGATAATGGTGGCCCATTGGGTGTTCAGTTTATAGTTATGTTTTATAACTTATACATACATTATATATTTTTTATGTAGGAAATACTTCTTTTTTTTTTTTTTTTTTTGACACAGTCTTGCTCTGTTGCCCAGGCTGGAGTGCATGATCTCAGCTCACTGCAACCTCCACCTCCCGGGTTCAAGCAATTCTCCTGCCTCAGCCTCCCAAGTAGCTAGTATTACAGACATGTGCCATGATGTCCAGCTAATTTTTGTGTTTTTAGTAGAGATGGGGTTTCACCATGTTGGCCAGGCTGGTCTCAAACTCCTGACCTCAGGTGATCCACCCGCCTCAGCCTCCAAAAGTGCTGGGATTACAGGCGTGAGCCACTGTACTCGGCCAGAAATACTTCTTTAAATATGCTTTTCAAAACTATCTCCCAAATACGCTGATTCCTTCATATTTACTTTCTATATTTGCAATTTAAAAACCTATCACTAGTCATGTTGATCCAGATGCTGCTAGGGTTTTAACAAATCTTACTATGATTCATTATATGAATCCCTTTTCTAGATTTATGCAAATACAGTAGAAGATGGCTTTAAGTTCAAATGAATATATTTTCTTCTTGGTCCCATATTTCTACAGTGTGATTTTCAAGGTGACTCAATTTTCAATACTGAAATTTTGAATACTCAGAAAACGACATTTATGCCATTAAATCAAACATACATACAAACATCCCCCAAACTCTTGTCTATTAGTTCCAAAATCCCCCCCAGTAAAAACAATAGAGGAATGATTTGATGACAGCCGCAGCTGCAGTTGTGTTGAACTCCTGGGTTTGTTTCATTTGAGTTTAATTATTTCTAATGAAACCTCTCCCTCTGTTTGGCCCTAACTAAGGTGTAGGATCACTTGAACAGTGCTGGCAGGTCTCAACTTGTAAGCACAAGTGGCCTCTTTAGCCCACAGGCATGCTGCCTTACACCTGGTACAGGCAGACAGAGAGAGATTAGGACCTGTGGGTGTAACTTAGTTGTGTCTGTCAACATCAGTCAATGCCAAGCTGTGGGAACAATTGTCAATAATGTAGGATCAGGTCCTGCTCATGAATTAGTTTTTCATCCCATTCAATCACTTTACTAAGTACCTACCCCATACAAGGCACTCAACCAGGTGTTTGGAGTGATTACATAGACGAGACCTCGTTCCCGCTTAGAGGAATTATTCCCAAGGTATATGTTAGAGCAGTGGTTTTCAAACTCTAGTTCACATCAGAATCACCTGGAGAATTTGTTAGCAACAGTTTCCTGGGTTCCACCATCAGGATTTCTGATTCAATAGGTCTGGAGTGTGAATCAAGAATTTCCCTAACATGTTCCCAAGTGAGGCTGATGCCGTAAGTTCATCGAACACGTTGTTAGAATCATTGCATTCGAGTGTTTCAGAGGCCCAGGAATCTCTCAGGTTGTTGGTGTACCTAACAAATAGTCATTGAAAATTTGATTTAAAGAATTTTTCTTCCACATGTATAGCAATTTTTAAAATATTACTGGCACTATTAATTATAAAAACAATCATAATTGATGATACTTACTGAGTATTACGTGGCAGCACTAACTGCTTTATACACATTGCTTCAATGAATCCTCACAGAAACTCAGTTCGTTAGTTCCTTCTCATACGCTATAAGGAACTACCTGAGACTGGGTAATTCATAAAGAAAAGAGGTTTAATTGACTCACAGTTCCACAAGCTGTACAGGAAGCATGGCTGGGAAACTTATGATCCAGGTGGAAAGCGAAGGGGAGGCAAGCACATCTCACTGTGGTGGAGCAGGAGAGAGAGAGAGCGAAAGGGCAGGTGCTACACACTTTCAAACAACCAGATCTCGTGAGAACTCATGCACTCTCACGAGAACAGCAGAGGGGAAATCCACTACCATGATTCAATCACCTCCAACCATGCCCCTCCTCCAACACATGGGGATTACAAGTGGACATGAGATTTGGGTAGGGACACAGAGTCAAACCATATCACTAAGTTAGGCTGGTGTTACGGATGAGGAAACCAAGGATTGGAGATGTTAAGAAACTTTCCCTCCACCAAGATTTCTCATTCTAAGCACTTGACTTTGTGGGCTGGATAATTCTTTGTTATGGGGCAGGGGGTTGTCTTGTACACTGCCCTAGGCACATAGTTTAGGAAGTGCCTAGCCATTTAACATCCTCAGCTACCATGAGGTTGTATGTATTTTTACTTCAGAAGCACAGAATTTTAAAGCTGGAAAGAATATTAGAAATTAGCTGAATGAATCCACCCACTTTCAGATAGGAATGCATGGTCCATAGAGGTATTACAGTGCTCTGCCAGGAGCCAGGAGGAATTCACACCAATACACCGACTTCTTCTGCAGTGCACAAACTTTTCCTTATTTTGCTGCCCCATTTATTCTCAAGAAATATTCCCAGCCCATGTGTACTCATGACAAGTGTGCTTTACTCTCTGCCAGCAAACACTCAAAAAGCAAATGGCCTGGCTCCTTCTCATTGCATGCCACAGAATGGATGAGAAAACGTATTGGGACCCCTGGGGAAGTTTTGTAAAAAGGCAGGTCCAAACAAAACAAACTGATGGGAGACGAAGACACTCATATAAACCTGCCGGGGTCTGCATTTCAAAAAGACAGCTCTGTCAGCAAAAATATAGAGTTTGCTCAATATGAAGAAATCTTGTAATAATATACAATTACCAAACATATAAATGTTAGCAAGTTGAATCACTCATCCAAGTAGTTTTCCTTGTCCAGAGTACAAATTGCAATAATTGGATGAAGACATCTGCACTATTTTAACCTGTCATGTTAAATATCTGTATTTTGTAACTCATCTTGATAGCTAATTTTCATGGAAGTATGTGTTAATTGAGCAAAAAAGACATCTTTAAGATGGTTATCATAAGATAATAACACCCTAGGGCATTGTGAGGCAAGAGGTACTGCTCTGGATCTGTGATTCTCCGAGGATATGATTATCACATGATAGCTGCCTCACCTCCTGAAGTGCTACCTTTCTGGGCTGCCTCCTTCTGACTCAGGTGGCTGGCATCGAGTCCCTCTGCTTCTCACAACATTGCACTATTCCAGGGAGGTTGTTTGGTTTCTCCAAAATAATACCTTAGGGCAAGACACAGTCAGAAAATCATTGTCCTTCAGAACAAGAAGATCACAGGGAAAGGTAAACTTGTTTATTTGGAAAATACACACACACACAAACACACACAAACAGTCATTCTCATCCTATTTCTGTGACCATCCTTTCCAAACTTCAAATGAACACTCTTATGCTGTATGCCTTCATTCCTCCTTAATGCTCAACAAGTCTTTGCCACCCACACCCTCTACATATAAAGTCTATTCTCTTTTTTAACAAAAACTACTTGTTTGATTATTATCTAGCTATTAATCCTTCATACTCCTAGCTGAGTATCATGGGCTTTATTTTCCCCCAAAGACTCTTCCTTAATACAGCACATTTTTCCTGTTCTAAGAACACGATGCAAGACAATTTAATGCATTAAATCGCATTTATCAATTTGCAACGTTGAAAATGACCCCTATTTGGTTGTGACAATTAACTCCCACAACCAGCCAATTTGTACATAAAAGACTACAAGATTATTCAGTTGTATACCCATTCGGAGGAATAGCAACAGATCTCTTCCACTGACAGCAACCCTAGCCTTAGGAGTTCCAAAATTAACATGTAAGCCACAGCAATATTTCTTAAAGGTAGTGCTGCAGAAGTCAATATGGAATGAAAACTACATTTTCTTAATTTGTTATTTAAGCCTTTCATTGTACGGAATGAAGAGTTGCTATTATTGTAATGTTTACTTTTGAATACATAAACTGTGAAATAATGGCAAAAACATTTGAAAAGTAGCCAGAAGATAAGACGAAAAACTCCCTGTTGACTGTATCTCAGATTCACACACACACACACACACACACACACACACACACACAAAGAATGTGAAGTGCTTGAAGGCTGTTCTTGAAACTCCAGTTAGAACAAGGAAGGAGAATGTCAATCCTCAGTAATGTATAAAGATTTGAAGTTCTGGATGCATTTTCCTGCTTTGAGTGCATGAAGTCGTCTTTGTTTCAGGTTTCCTTGGCAACCGTTCTCGAAGTGTATACGGGAAGAACAGGTCCTAAATGGAGTCTGGTCTGAAGAGGGCCTTAAAAAAAAAAGTCTAAGTTCCCTATTTTTATTCCTGCAGAAGTGTGTGTGCGTAATGAAGAATGCACAAGAAAGGAGAACACATCATTTTCCACAATCACGGCTACCAATGTGACAGTGAGCTAACAATGATTTTTGAAAGCCTGTGTTGTGTTTCTGCCTATGAGACATCTAAGGCGGCACGGACTTCCTAGAAAGTTCTTTTTACAGACCATTTTCATCTCAGAGCTGCCTCAATCGCCAAAGATAAATGGGAGCTATTTGCGTTTGGTGATGCTCTAACTCCAAGTGATTTCTCTTCATAGGAAATTTTCATAATGTCACCCTCAAAGATAAAAGTTTATTGGAATTGTTAACAATTGACTTTCTCATTTACAAAGGCAATATCTTGCTTAGTCATTTTCTGTGTCTGTGGCCTCCACTTCCTAACCTCTTATTCAGACCTTGCTTTACACGTCTCCCATATTAATGTCCCTGTTATTGTAGCTTGACCTAGCAGCAGACCCAATACCTCTACTCAGAGCTTATCCTATGCCACTTCAGTTGATGTCTTTCTTAAAATCTTCTTCTGACCTGGTTTTGTGACTGCTGTTTTCTTCCATTTTCTTATTTTGCTCACAGAGTCAGGTCTAGAGAAAGGCAATTGGGGCACTTTTCTTGGCACAAAATTTGAGGTGCAAAAAAACTCAGTAATCAAAATAAGTAATATCTTAATGCAATATTAAGAAAGTGAAATTAAATGCAAAAAATCAATAATGAACAAAATGTTAAAATTATAAATAAAAAGGGATTCATGCTGATTTGATCAAGTCAATATTCATTAAAATGCTTTTACTACCCCCTTTCAGGACTCCACCATGCCATGCCCAAATTTTAAAAATTTTAAATTTTGTGTTGTCATGGTACTTCTATTTCAAGAACCTTTATTTAGCACTTTTATTACATGTCACCAATCATTATTCACACACACACACATATATATTCATCTTTTCTCTTTCAATTATTGTTAGTGGTTTTCTTGAATCCTCTCCCCAGATGTGGTATGTAGATAATACATTTTCTTACTTCTTATATATTCTCAAATATTTTTATTTGCCCAAACAAGTGAGGGGTACATTGATTGGATGTAGGATTCTTGGGTTGCCTTCTTTTACTGTCAGTATTCTTCAGATATTATTCTGCTGTCTTCTGTCCTGCAGTGTTGTAGACGAGAGGTCTGATTGCCAGTTTGAGTCTCATTCTTTTCGGAAATAGTTTGTTCCTTCTCTCTGTGAACTTATACAATTGTCCTTCTATCCTTTGAGCTCAGGAAGATTATCGGGCTAGGCCTAGCTTGTTTTTTCTTCACAATCGCTCCTGGAACTCAGTGAGCCCTTTCAATCTCTACCTTAAATTTTCTTTCAACACAGGGAAATGGTTTTCTATTGTTTGTTTAGTTATTGCCTCTTCTCCATTGATTCCTATTTCTCCTTATGAAATTTCTATTGTTTGTATCTTGGGTACCCTATATCTGTCCTCCAAAATCATTTATCTTTTCCTTCTTATTTTCTTTATCTTCTATTTCTATTCTGATATGGTGTCCCCACCACCCCCACCCCACTTAATTTTCCAGGCCACTGAAACAGAATTCAATGGTGACTATCTTCAATTTGTGTATTGATTTTTTTCATTCAAAAATTGTGAGATTTTTAGGTTCAAGAATTTGAGAGATTTTGTAGTATGTTTGAACCTTGAATGTCTTGTTAATTTTTGCCCAAGTTGTTCTCTGTCTCCACCAGCAGTTCTATTTTTATTTAGGAGCTACATATTGGGATATTGTTCTTCTATCATTGCTAGATCCCCTAGTTTTCTTTGCCAACTTCTGACCCACTCTCAGACCTGAGATTCACCCCTTGGGGTGCCCTCAATAGAAGTATTCTGCTTCCACAGATCATCTCTAGCAGGAGGTTTGTCAGTTTGCTATCTGGGCATAAGAAAAAAGACCCTCATCCCTGCTTTGACTCTCCTCTGCAATCAAGATGTGATAGTTAATTTTATGTGTCAGTTTGACTCATTAAGGAATGCCCAGATAGCTGGTAAAACATTATTTCTGGGTGTATCTGTGAGGCTGTTTCTAGAAAAGATTTACCTTTAGGTGGGGCACGGTGGCTCACACCGGTAATCCTAGCCCTTTGGGAGGCCAAGGCAGGTGGACCACTTTAGGTCAGGAGTTTGAGACCAGGCTGGCCAACATGGTGAAACCCTGTCTCTACTAAAAATACAAAAATTAGCCAAGCATGGTGGCAGATGCCTGTAATCCCAGCTACTAGGGAGGCTGAAGCAGAAAATTGCTTGAATCCAGGAGGTGGAGGTTGCAGTGAGCCAAGATCGTGCCACAGCACTCCAGTCTGGGGGACAAGAATGAAACTCCATCTCAAAAAAAAAAAAAGCAAAGAAAAAAAAGATTCACCTTTGAAACAGTAGACTAAGTAGGATGATCTGCCCTCGCCAATGCCAGTGGGCATCATCCATCCCATTGAGGACCTGACCTGGGTAGAAGAAAATTGCTCAGCATTCTCCCATCCCAACCCCCAGTTCTAGGCCTTTGGCCTTAGACCGAATTACACCAGTAGTTTTCATGGTTTTCCAGCTGCAGATGGCCTAACTTAGGACTTTTCAGCCTCCAAAATCATGTGAGCCAATTCCCCTAAGAAATCTTTTTGTATATCTACCTATCCTATTGATTCTGCTTTTCTGGAGAACCCTGACTAATACCCTAACAAAGCGAGGGTTCTGCCAGCCTCCAGGGTAGAATGCTGGCACTCACCTGCTCAGCCTCCCCTCGACTCCTGAAGCCAGAAAGGCCACTTCCTTGGAGAGATGCTCTTCCTTGGAAAGAAGGTTAGGGTGCTCCTGAGATGTCCATGGGCTAAGGCGTCTCCCAGATGTGTGCTGTGCTGGTTGCTCACAGTTGAATGTTCCGCTGCAGTCCACAGGCCCTCCTTCCACCCAGAGAGCAAAAGGCTTTGTGCTTGCTCTTCCCATCCAACCCTGGAAGAGTTCAGGGCCTTGCTCACACCTTCTATATCCTGCCCATAGCCAAAAACCTCCTCAGCATCCCAGAGGTGGCTGGTACCTAGAGTTGGACAAGGAGCATAGTACCTGCTGATTTAAGCTCTCTCCAGAATCGGACGTGTTGATTTTTTTCAACCCTTGAAACTTTCCTTTCCTGTTTTCTTTATTTCAGTTAATGTCATTGGAATCTCCTATTGCTCTGGTGCAAAACATTAGTTATTTCTAACTGCTCTCTCTCTTTCTTATCATCCTCTTTTAATTGGCCTACAAGTATTTGTTTTTAAAGTGTATCTTTACATTGTCTCTTAAATTCATTTCCTCATATAGATTTCCATCTGCCACATCATTTTTCAAGCCTTCATTAACCTCCAGCCTAAATTTTTGCATTAGCTGCATAACTGATTTCTCTCCCTCTAATTTAGTCTATATTCTGCTAACAGATACTAAAGCAAAATTGTGACTGAGTCATCCCATTATCTACTGAAATCAAATCATCCAAGGCTTTCTCCCATAAATCTTCACAAATTAATCACACACACACGTGCACGTGCATACATGAGCATGAACACACACACACAGAGACACACACAGACACACATACACACCTTTCCTCCTAGGACACTTTAAAAATTATGGACTAGCACTTTCCTGAATTCTAGTTGGGTTTATCTTCTTTCTTTGTAGTCTCTCCCACTCCATCTCCTCTCCAACTCCTATTTTATCCTCTAAGGCCCAACTTGGAAAGATACATCTTTTTCCACAGAGAATTTCCCCTGTCCTTTCTCTGATTTAATACATACCAGTCTCATTCTTCTGCAGCATTTTCTTCAAACCTGTACTATAATTTGCATTTCACTCACTATAACTTGTAAACTCCTTTAAGACAATGATTATGTGTGGCTTACCTTTGCTTCCTTCCCTACCTGGGGCATAGCAGGCACTTCTTTAGCAGTGAATGGAGTAAAACTGTTCAGATCAACATTTATTTGTCCTCTCCAATGTGCCAAGCAGTGACCTAGTACTTGAGATAAAAGATTAAATTAACACGGATGCCATCCTCAGGTATTCAATATGCCAAGTTCTGTATTTCATCTAAATAACCTGATATGCATCAATGTATGTATACATGTGCATCTAAATGCAGACATCCTCTGGAAATGCTGCCTGGTGGTTTTGCCTGCTTCCTCATCTACTTTTGAGAGTAGATGTTATACCGGGTCTAGAGATCACTTCAGGACAGAGGCAGCTGATGCAGGGAAAATTAAGATTCAAGACAATGTTGAGACTGTATATCAGGTAAGCAACACAATTCAAGTCAGAGAGATTTTGGAAAGATAGTTAGCATTGGAAACTTCACATTTCTGCATTGATCAGCAGTTGGTGGTTGTCTTGTCTGTCTTAGGCCTCACAAATCCCAACAGAGTATGGTCCAATACAAGCCCTCCTGTGCCTGGCTGCCCTGCCCACATTTCCAGGCAATGGTCAATGTTTCTTTTATAGAGATATTGAGAAATTGAGATGTCTTGGGTTCAATGCCAGTCTCCCCATCAGTTCCCATCTGTTACCCTGATTCACAATCTTTCGCTCTATAGCTATGGCTGGTATCCAGGTGCACAGGATGCACCTCTCTGTGGATTATCATTGTATTTCCTGTGGATTATCATTGTATTTCCTCTGAGTCGGCAGGCTCGCTGAGGGTCTATAACAGTTACTGATTCTGGCCTGACAAAACCATGCATATAATGAGACAGACAGGCCACAACCATTTAGTTTCTGAGAGCTCAGATGAAATTTAAGACTTTGAAGAAGTTGGAGTCAAGATAAAATACCCTCTTACTGATACTGTTGACAAACTATAAGCCTGGATAGTACTTACTTCTGACTCAATACAGGAGTGTTATATTAGGGCTTATCCAAAAAGGAAGAATGTGGAGTTAATAAATTGCTGCCCCAGAAGAGTCAATGATGTGCTGAGTTCTACATTACATGGTATGAGTTAAAGTCATTTCCTGCTGAACCATTTGATTTGGGGCAAAATATTTAACTTCTCTGGTCTCATTTTCCAGTTTGATAAGGCAAAGGACTAGAATTACTGACTTTTTATTTATATAGAGCAAGAGGCTATGATTCAATAATGTTTTCCAGAATTAGAAGTAGTTAAATATAAGTCTTCTGAGGACAATAGAAGGAGAAGACAAAGTCAAAACTTGAGAGATTTGGGAGGCACTAATCTACAAAGTGGCTTGTTAACCATTGAATTGCAGGAGACAGAATTCTGGATTCCTTTCTTTACTATCTGCTGCCTGGTGCACCAGGCTGGTTTTTTTGATCATACATTGATTATTCCCCTAAATTTACTCAAGCAGTTATGATAGAAAATGATTCCAAAAGTACCATGACTGCATTTGTCAAGGAAGAAATGGGTTAATGTCAGGAAGCCACTGACTCTTTTGAATTCCAGTATCTAAATGGCTATTGTTCCTCTCAGCACAGAATTTTCTAGAAGACAAAACACATACTAAAGCTCTAACAAGAAAATATCCATTAAAGATACAAAGAGACTGGGGCTCCACTAATGTAATATAAAAATTCAATGTGCAAGTAAGATGCCAGAGTTGGATTGATTGCTGTGTACAACAGTGACATGAGTATAAAGACTCCCTAAGGTTAAATTGGGCTCCTGCATTGAAATTCTAATTAGAAATATGAGTGCCCTGACTCTGTGAAAGTACATGTGTGTTTAATTATTCTCCTTTTCACCTTATCTCTTCCATTACTTTATACACTTTTCCCTCCTCCTTTCTCACTGTTTTCAAGAAACCCATGCTCCTTGCTTAATCTAAGTGTGGGCCTTCCTTTAAGCTGGCATTAATTGACAAGCAGTGTTTAATTATTATTTTTCATGTCTGAAGAGGGCTAATATTAACTCTCCATGAGCCCAAAGGTGACCTCAGCCCCCTTGTTTCTGGTGGCACCACTCTGCCTTCATCACTGGCATTTCTTTAGTCAGACAGGCATGCCACATGTTCTTCTTCATTTTAATGGTTTATAGCTATATTTGTGCTAATCAAGGCTGCTGGGTGCCTCACTTATCTTCTAGCATTGTGTTTGAAAATTTGGTACCTTGGATGACTGAAGATTAAGTCATGTCTACAGGATCCAAATGGTATATATACATATATATATATGTGTGTGTGTGTGTGTGTATGTGTGTGTGTGTGTGTGTGTGTATTTTTTTTAAGTAGCTTTGAGGACTATTGACCTGGAGTCTTCTTAAGGCCAGTAATGTACCTTGTCGGACTGGCATCTTCAGCTGACACCCAGCACCTGATATTGCTCCATGTTTGATTGACTAATAGGTATATCTAAAGGACCTGAAAACCATGTGTTTATACGTTGGTGCTCTGGATTAAGACTGGGAACTCACATATTGCCATAATCATGATGATCTGGTTTTTCCCTAAATTCATCAGCCACACCAGAAATCTAGCTAGTCCACCAGCATAATCAAGTTTCCAAATCAAAGCTAGAGAAGTTCTGTTGACATTAAGTCTGAGATAATCTGCTTTTCAAAAAGGGTTGTTATTCAGTCTTCTTTATCACTCTATGTGGACCTTGAACCTCGAGTGTACATTTATTCAGGGGATTTTTTAACTCAGAAACTAAAAGGCAAAGAAGCTCATGGCCTGAAATCTGAGCCTTATTCTAAACACTTCTTGAGTTACAATGGGACCTGAAATGCCAAAGAGAAATGAAAGTTACCCCAGTAAGTCAGAGGTCAAATCCCCTAAGGACAGCTAAGTGTCAAGGATTAAGACATAAGGGACCAGTAGGTCCTCTAGGTCCAAGATCAACAGGTCCAAGATCCTGCTAAGCCCAGGAAATTCAGGTCAAAACCATGTTAGCTTCAAAAGTTAGTGTTGTCAGGCACAGCCATATGTCCCCAGAGTCTCAAGGTTCTAGGTGGCCCTTAGAAGTAACATGGCAAGTGGAAAGAGCAAAGGTCTAGAGTTCACAAACCCTGCCCTGCAGTCCTGATTCCATTACACAACTTTAGGCAGAACATATCTTTAAAGTTATTATATTAAAGAGCTATCTTATGGGATTATTGTGGGGGATGAAATGAGATGATACATATGAAAGCACCTTGAAGATTTTAAGTTGCTTTACAAATTTTAATTATTATTCGCTTGGGACACGCATTTCCTTACAAGTAGTGGAAAATAAGAGTTCAACTGGTACTGTGGTTCAGCCAAATATAGATTTAACAGGAGTTTTTCCCCACCAGTTAGTTCTGCCATCTATGAAACATACAAAAAGAAACAACAAACTTTGGAAAACAAGCCATTCATAAATCAGGAACTGCCCACATATGCATTGTAATTGAAAGCCTTCAAACTATTAATGCCCATAAGGGGCAAGAACTTGGAACAGATCCTATGTTGAACATTCTTCTTTCAATCTAGATCTATTAACTTGCACTATTAGTCATCAAGTAAATAAATCACAGACTCAAATTTATCTCTGCCAGGCTCCACAAATAACTGCTTGTATGCTAATAGTATCAAAGAAAATAGTAATTGTAGTTCAAAAAAAAATCCATTCGTGGTTCTCAAAATGTGGCCCTGGACCAGCAGCATCAACATCACCTGGAAACTTGTTAGTTTCCACGTTCTTGAGCCCCATTCAGATCTGATGAATGAGAAACTCCAGAAACGGGGCCCAGCAACCTATATTTTAATAAGCCCCTCTGGTGATTCTGATGCTCTGTAGAAGTCTGAGAACGACTACATTAGATTGAGAACAAAAATAGCAACATAGCTTGATGTTCTTATTTGCAAATTATTAGGGATCTTAAATCATTTTAACATGCCTTAGTATGGCTGAAATTTCAATACAATATCTACAATTAAAAATCACAACTAGTGAATGCATGA
The DNA here is from genome assembly GCF_000951045.1 of Mandrillus leucophaeus. Taxonomy (NCBI): domain Eukaryota; kingdom Metazoa; phylum Chordata; class Mammalia; order Primates; family Cercopithecidae; genus Mandrillus; species Mandrillus leucophaeus. The sequence goes on along the minus strand of NW_012104921.1, from coordinate 1,308,336 downwards.
CCAAGACAGCATAGCTCTTTAACTTGTATCTGTAGGCTTGTTGTTTAATAAAGTTCATTTTTTCATCCTTAGTCTGAATAGATAAATGCCTTGGTCAATAATTTCCTACAACACTCAAGCAAATCAAACACTCTCATAAAATTTGAGCATATTTTTATTTACTAAAGACTCTAATCAAGGTGGAAGCTCTTACAAGTAGTCTTGGTAGTAGAAATGTAAATTAAACTCAGTTCATTAGTTTGTAACAAAATTCTTTCTCCTTTGACTTTTATTTATTTATTTATTTTTTGAAGCACTGTCTCACTCTATCATCCAGGCTAGAGTGCAGTGGCACAGTCTCAGCTCACAGCAACCTCCACCTCCTGGATTCAAATGATTCTTCTGCCTCAGCCTCCCAAGTAGCTGGGATTACAGGCACATGCTACCACGCCTGGCTAATTTTTGTATTTTTAGTAGAGATGGGGTTTCACCATGTTGGTCAGGCTGGTCTCGAACTCCTGAC
>NW_012104921.1:1240946-1307784 GCF_000951045.1 Mandrillus leucophaeus | reverse complement strand
ATGCTACCACGCCTGGCTAATTTTTGTATTTTTAGTAGAGATGGGGTTTCACCATGTTGGTCAGGCTGGTCTCGAACTCCTGACCTAGGTGATCTGCCTGCCTCAGCCTCCCAAAGTTTTAGGATTACAGGCATGAGCCACTGTGCCCGGCTCTTGTTTGACTTTTAATGGTATTTAAGCCTGGCTATTACGTTAATACCATTCCTTATAAAACTTACAATGTACTTTAATAATATAGATTATAAAAATCACAATTTAATAGGGTAGGGTGAGAACAACATAGACTTTCAGGAAAAATAGAGGTTGGCATTTTTTATATACAATTATAGAAAAGAAATTTTATTTGACAGATGATTAGCAGTAAAACATCGATTTTTCTCTTTTACCCATTTACCATCAGCTACATATGTATCAATAAGAACGTAAACATCTCCTAAGAACCAGTCAACCATTTTTTTCTTTCATAAATACCATGGCTTTTAGATATTATGTAAAAATGAAGTTTTATTGCATGCATTACCCCAGTGTTTATTCACATCATGTTTAGGTGTGAGGGTTAGTGTCCCTTGGTGGGAGGACTCAGAACACTTGGCTCTAGAATGCTGCCAGTCTCCACTACACTTCTGGGTCGCTGGAAATGATGGCCAGATAGTTTGGAGGAAGCACTGTATCAATATTTTCAGAATAAGTTGGATTTTCCCAAAAGTTCCTCATCTACAATTACCAATATTAAATGCAATCTTCCTACCACAAACCATAGTTTGTGAGGTTAAAAATAAAGGCAGACCAGAGCACTCTCTCCTTTATTCTCACTCACCCTCCTTGTTCTTGCAACATCTGGAACCAGTATCAGGGCTTCCTTCCGTTTTCCAATCCCCTTAGCACCCAGTAGCATCCACCTGAGGAGAGAAAGCCCAGCCGCACCCTCCAGCCTGACTATAATTTTGTCTCCAGGCAACTGCAGTAGGATGTCTACTCTTCTCTATTCCCCCCTATTTTAAGTGTTGCTCCACACAGCTTGACATGACACTTCTTGCCTAAGAGAAAGTTCTGTTTTTCCCCAAATGAAAACTGAAATCGACAGAATAACATTTGTAGCCTTAGGGAGCCTACTGATGAGAAAACTGGTGGTCTAGGATTTAACATGTAAATCTTGGAGGTGTGGGATTGAGAAAAAGGGAGTGAGCTGCTAAATTTAGGAGAATACCATAGATCATGAATCATGTAGGTATAAAAGTTAACATATCTAAATATTTTTAAATAATCCTTTATAATAGTATTTTATAATTACAGCGGGACCCTCTGGTGTGTGAATTATGGTGTATTCACGTTTAGTTGCATTGACTGCACTCGGCTTTTAGCCATGTGCCTAGCAACACACTGGGCATGAATTAATGTGCAATAATTCATGGCCTGTTGTGCCTTATTAAATATAGCATTGATTCAATTTTAGAACTGCAACATAATGACTCAAATATTTTTCAGAATGCTAAGTGCCCCATACGATTTTCATTTGAGAGCCTGTTTTCACATTTGCAACCCTCAGTTACAATAGTAATATTTTTCTACTGCAGACCAAAGAAAAATGCAATTGCCCACCAAAAATTAAAATCAAATGCCAAGAGGAATTACCTCCTGAAACACCCTATTTTTTCTCAATAAATCTGAGTCTCCAAAAAAAAAAAGTCTACTTTAAATGGAGGGAGAGAAGGTTTGGGGATTTCTATTTAGGCCATTTGAAAAACTATTTTTAAAAAACTTTCAATGTATTTGTTCTCCATTATGCTGGGAATCAGAACAAAATAATAACGGATCATGTTTAGAGGGGAAAATGCCTGGTGGCAAGTCAGGAGAGTGGTAATTTAATTCTGATTCTGCTAATCTATTCTACAATTGCCAGTGGTCACATAATCACTCCTTGCCTCGGTTTCTCCATCTATAAAATAGGTTTAATTTTCTTTTTAAGGAGTTGTGAGAATCAAACTACATAAATCTATGAAGATGCTATATAAGTGTAAATTAGTATAGGCAGTGTGCCTAGCCCGATGGTAAGTACACTTTCAGCTAAAGTGCTTTCATATCCACTATCTCATTGAAAACTCCCAACAATACTGTGGGTGGACAGGGACTATTTTCCCATTTCACAGCTGGCTTTGGCCACAGGATGCTCTTCCTTTCAGTGGAAGACACACATGAAGCAGTGAATGACCTACACAGAATAAACCACGATTTGCAGTGTCACAGATAGAGTGTCCTCATAACCACTGGAGGAAGAAGCAGAGGCAAAATGACACAACTTAGTAGCAAAGTAAAAATCCAAATTCCAGTTGACTAACTTTCAGCCAGACCGAAGACTACCTTTTTTTGAAAAGGTTGAGCAATTGCCTTGTAACTTCCGCTCGCCAGTGAGAAGCCTGGCTTATAAACCAAATCACGGTTTTATAAATGATAGTATTCAGTCAGTCCAAATCTCAGACTGCAATACTTTTCCAATGGATATCCTTCCAAGTCTTCATGTTCACAATGTACTTTTTAAGTGACTTTTGATTTACTTTAGACCTATTAGAAGATCTAGATTTTATTAATTGAAAGGGGTTATGAGACTTTTCTTTCGTTATTAGTTAGCTACCATGCCCTACCTCTTCCAGAATTCTAATGTTCTGCAAGAATAAGTTGTAAAAAACCTGCGAAAAAACCAGTGTCTCTCATCTAGCTCATGCTTTTGACCCTGCCATTTCGAGCATAAAATCACCTCTGGCACCAATATGGCAATTAAAAATCTTGGCCTGGGACAATTTAATTATATCTTTTGTAATATGAGAAAAAATAGTTTGGGATCACAACTCTGACCAGCCTTCCTGGGATAGAATATGTTATAAACTAGGGATCAGTGTATCTCCGTGTATTCACTCCAAATACACAGACGTGGGAACATACTAACAGAGTTCCTTTAGAGTAAGTCAGACCCGGGATGTAACTGCACCTTCATCATTACTATTAAATGGCCTTGGAAAAGGGATCTCATCTCTCTAAGTATGTTCTTCATTGGTGAACAGGACTGAAACAGTTTCTACCTCATATAGCATGAGAAATCAATGAAACACTCCATTATAAGCCACTGAGGACAGAGCCTAACATATAGTAAGCATTCAAAAATGCTAATATTAGGTTAGAGAAAAAACTGGGGTCCAGATTTTACATGAGATACTAATCCAGTGCTATTTATTATGGGCCAATATATCTCAAGCCTCACCTTTGCTCTCATGTTATAGGTCCATCATTACAGGATATTATCAAATATATGAATACTCTTAGCATACTCCTATTACTACGTATAATCCTCAATGCACTCAGTATGTTCCTATGTTACAGTTCACATTCTGCCTTATACCAGACAAGGACTGTATATGCTGTGCAAGGACGAGGACAGTGCTATGCATCTACCAAGCTGGAGTCCAGTAAGGGTCAGTTGAATCATATGGAAGATGGCTGGTCTGGGTGAGGTATTTGCTGTTAAGAGTTTTGTTTGTGATCCCACAGAGTAAGGCATCCATCAGCCAGTGCTTGCCCAGCATATTGAAGCAGATGCTTTCAGATGATGCAGTTATTGCTTTCTGAATATCCCCAGAGGCTTAAGTAAAGCCATGTATGAACATAAACATGGGGAAGGTTAGATGGACTAGCCCAGTTCAACCCTAAGTAAACAGTGACTGTCATTTGGGGTCAGGCTTTTTAGAATTCCAAAAGATTCTTCTGCACACTGGAAGACAAAGGGTTAGATGCTCCATGATTCTGAAATACCAATGACTTTTTCACTCTTCAATACAAAATGAAAGCCCATTTAGACTTTCTTTTGCAATTATCACCTATTTGAATTCTGGTAACACTTATTTAGTTAGCAATATAGCTCATTTTCCTGTTTTAAAAAAGTAAATAGCGGAGTGTTTTTTTTCCTTTTGTGCATTCATGAGGAAGCCATAATTTTGATCTTTAATATGACAATAGAGCCTTGTTTAGCTGCAGCTAGTCTTCCAAGGCCTCATATCCTCTTCTCCACAATCTGACTGAGAAGAGGATAAGAGAAGGTAGGCAGACCTCTTGGCATCAGAAATGAAGAAGCAGGCCTTGCTTCTAAGATCTCAAGTAGGTGGACCATATCTGCCCCAGTCAGTCATAGTGAGAGAATGACTCAATAAATGGCAATAGAATAATGGGGTAGACAATTGTAGGAGGGATGATGACAATTCCTCTTGTTTCTCCTTTATAGGGAACTTCCTGTTATTCTTTCTACCTTCTTTCTTATCAACCTTATCAAGCTACTGGTTTGATAACTACATCAAAATATAACTGCACAGATATTTTTTGTGGCCCATGCTTAATAGGTTTTCAGGAAAAAGAGCAAGATGGACCAAGCTGTCAGTACTATACCTGTCTCAGAGAAACCCTTACGCATGTAACACGGAAGTTCAGCTGTCACCACTCTGCCTCCTTGGAGAAGTCTGTAGGTCTTCACAGCCCTGGAGCACATATTAGGCAGAACAGCTGGTCGAATTGCTAAAACACCTTGACAGGTGTGGATAGACTTTGCTGCTTCCCCCATAACATGTTTATATACAAACACAAACACATATACACAAATGTATACACACACACATATATATATACATGTACATGCAAGATTGATTGCACATATTTTCACATATACACACAAACATACACACACATACACAAAACATGTACACATATACACACAAACATGCATGCACACACACACTGCACTCACCCAGTCACAGATATTTATTCATTGAAAAAATTTTCTGGTCTTCTCTGCTGTCAAATCTCACAGGTTTTTGTTCCACCTCCACCGCAGCTGTCACCATTCTCTTGACCTCCAACTGGACCTCCTAGTCAATACCATTTCATGCTGCTTCTTTTAGAGGTTGTCCCGTGGAGTTACCAGAGGCAACGGGACATGATAATGCAAGTGGGCTCTGGAGCCAGGCAGCTAGATCTGAATCCTGCTTCAATCACTTACAACCTATTTATTTTAGAATAAGTTTTTAATCTTTCAATTTGACACTTTCCCCACTTAGGATAACAGTAATAGTACCTATTTATATGTTATTATAAATATTAAATAAATACATGCTGTGTATCTAAAAAGTGCTTGGCACATAGTAAGTCCTCAATAAATGTTAGCTCCTAACAATGTTCTATCCTCCACCATCCCCATATTCTACAAGATATGACTCTGTTCTTGATTTTTTACTAATCTTGCTTTAAAACTCTGAATATCAGATTTCTTTCCCTTGTATGATTTATTTCTAAGAAGACCCTCCCTTTTTTCCAATGTTCAAGGTCCTTAAGTTGCTTAGGCTTCTTATAATGGAACAGGAGACAGAGAGGGAAACATACAAAACTGCCCTGAATGCTAGATTTTCTGAGATAAATCAGAATTATAATTTTGAGAATTTAGTAGTGTCTGGTATATAATACACTCTCCATATCTAACATGTCTAAAATGTGAAACAAACACATTTTCTTGCTTTTCTCATTCAACATGAGGTGGCCAATCCCAGAAGGGGGAAAATATTCTCTTCCTTCTATCTCTAGCCTGTTTCTCCACTCTGACTCTCAAAGAATATTCTAAGCAGTCAAATATGAGTGCCTTCTGTCTCCAATTAGGCACAGGAAGGTAATATCATGCCTTAAAACACTTACATGCTTCACAGACCATAGAGATTCATTCATTCATTCAGTTGCAGACAGAGACAGTCTCCCCCTACTTCTTAGGATACTTTCTTCCCCAAGCTCCTAACCACCAAACTCTCCAACTATTTTTCTTACCTCCAGACACTCTTTTTCAACCTCTTTTTTTTTTTGGATCCTTGTCTGCTATTCAACCCTAAAGGATGATGTGCCCAAGAGCTCAGTCCTTGGCACTCTTCTCTTCATATCCCTGTATTTTTCCAATATGATCACCTCTTATAGCAGGACTCCCAAGTCAGTCTACACCTCCAAGATAAGCCTCTCCCTTGAGTTCGGGACATGTATATTCAATCACCCTCTCACTCTCTTCATTTAGATATCTAACACACATTTCAAGTCAACACATCCAAAACAGAAATCTTGATTTCCTACTCCAACCTGCTCCTCCCTCAAGGTTCTCACCTCTGTAAATGGCAACACTGTTCTCTGAGTTGCTTGGACCCAAAACTTCGGTCTCATTGCCTATTTCTGTCTCATACATACTCCATATCCACATCAATCAGAAAGTTCTGTTAGCTCCATCTTTAATATATGTCCCAAATCCTAACTCTCCTCCCTGCCTCTTCTACCAACCAAGTCCAAGCTATCATCATAATGATAGGGACAAGAGGGAGAGAAATTCTAGGCAGGAAAGGGTGCATCTCTGGTGAAGCCCCACCCTCAAGCCAAAAAACCTAGGACCACAGTCTAAATTGAGCACTTACATCCCTGCTTTCCTGCTCGAATGTTGCCTTTTCCAGAATTATCCATGGCCCACTGTGCCCCCTATCTTGTGCCTATAAAGACCCTAGGCTCAGTTGGCAGAGAGGAGAAGCAGCTGGATGTTGGACACTATGGCTGGACATTGGAGAGAAGTGGCTTGACTTCAGAGGGACAGCTTGATGGTGTAACTTCAGAAAAGAATTTGGCCAGAGATAGTCAGACTTCAGGGGAAGATTACCTTCCTGCCCTGTCCCCTTTTCAGCTCCCCTTCCCACTGAGAGCCATTTCCATCAGCCCACATTTACTATCCTTCAATTCATTCATGTGATCTCATTTTTCCTGGATTCAGGACAAGAGCTCAGGAGCTAGAAGTGTGGATGCAAAAGGCGATCACACTGACCCTCTGCCCTTGCTGGTGGATGGCAGCCACCTCACATGAAAAGGCAGAGGATCCACTGAGCTGTTAACACTTAAGCCATCCATGGATGGCAGAGCTAACAGAGCACTGTAACGCTCCCTCTAGGGTTTCAGGGGTCCTGAGCACCATGCCCCCAGATGCTGCTGTGGGACCCACACAAAGTTTGCTCCTGCCAGTGCCCAAAAGTGCTCACCCTGGCTCCTGCACCTGCTTACCTGTGTGCTCCCTCCCATGAGGGGTGGAATGCAGTGGGTCTGAGCGAGTGGTGTTCTCCCCTGTCAGCACCAAAGCAGCCAGCTGGTTCCAGCATTCATGCACTCCAATTCCCACCTTGTTCACTCTCACACTCCCTTCCGCAAGGAGTTGAAAGCTGCGGACTGGGTAAACGAGGCACCCCTGTTGTGAGTCCCGCAAAGGGTTCAGGGAAATATCCTGCTTTAATATCACACTAAACTGTAGCAATGCCTTCCTAACTGGCCTCTGCTTCCACTTATCCCTCCTCTTCCACCCTGATAGTCAATGTAATGCAGCCTGCAAAGTGATACTTTTAAAACAAAATTAGATCAGGTCATATCCCTATTAAAACACCTCACCTTTATCTCATACTCCTGCCCACTCTCCAACCACACTGGTCCTCTTGCCAAGCTCATGCCCACCTGAGGTCATTGTTGTCTGCATTCAAACCTTTTCAAGTATATATCCTTTCTCCTCAGTGATTTTCTTAATGGTGTCTGGGAACTTGTCTGCTGCCTCTTGTTGGCAAAAGCTGAATCTCCTGTTATTTGGCCTTTTCAAAAGCTACATCCTTTCTACAATTATCAAACCATCCTTTGCTGGAATTAAATTCTCCAGCTTTAGATGTAGTAAATTCTTCACCTTCCTTTCCTTTAAGTTGTCATATAATGACTTAGCTCTTTCTCAAATCACATTAGAGTCTATAGGTATGCCTTTCTTATGGTAAATCTGCACCCACATACAAGCTGCATTTCCAATATGAGATAAAAAGGTATTTTGCAAAAAGTGCAAGAGTTTTGTACCTACTAACATAGCTGCAGTGGCAGTTTCATGAACTTCCTTTTTTTTTTTTTTTTTTTTTTTTTTTTTTGCAGTGGTCCTTACATTTGATTCACTTATCTTAAATGGTGGGCCACCACAGCTACAGACCTCAGTCCATGGTACATATCAAGCAATTCAACTTCCTCTTGTAATGTCATGACTTTTCTCTGCTTCTCGGGAGCACTTCCAGTATCACCAGTGGCACTTTATATGAAACCCATGGTGTTATTCAAGGTTTATGATATTGCACTACACAAGATTTGAAGAATGTGTAAAACCTTGAGAGATCACTTTTTACTGTGATAAGTAATTAACTACAGAGATGAACTGCTCATGCATGATTAATGTCACATGGTGTTTTAAGCAGATACTGGCAACCCTTGAGCTTACCACAATGGGAACTAAAGGTGGCTACAAAACTATTACAGCACAGTAGTATCTGCTACAGTTAATAAATGCAGATATGATTTAATATTACATCTTTACCTTTGTTTACATTTCCTTCAACTGGGAATGGCACTAAGTATAGTCTGTGTTTATGTAAGTTTTGCTAAATTTAAACTTTTTATAATGGATTTGTGTACATTTGATGACAGTAAATGATAAAATAGATGAGTAGCCACATATATTTTGTGCATTCATGATATACCTTTTCTTTAATTTTTCAATATTTTCAGGCAATGCAATTTCTTCTGTAAGTTTTTTCAAATTGTTGCAAATCTCCAATTTTCCAATATATTTACTGAAAAGAAAAATCCATGAAAAAATAAGTGGGCCTGTGCAGCTCAAACCTGTGTTGTTAAAGGGTCAATTGTACACACACAGACACAGAGAGAGACACAGAGACAGAGAGAGAGACAGAGAGAGAGAGAGAGTGTTTGGGAAGTCAATGAAGGCCCCCACCAAGGAAACAACATTTGATCTGTGAAAAGAAAACTTCAGACAAATTAAATTTAACAGAGTTTAATTGAGCAAGGAAAAAAAATGATTTTTGAATTGGGCAGCCCCCAGAATCACAGCAGATTCAGAGGGACTCCAGGGATGCCTCGTGGTCAGAGCAAATTTACAGACAAAAAAAGGAAAGTGACGTACAGAAGTCAGAGGTGAGGTACAGAAACAGCTAGACTGGTTATAGCCCAGTGTTTACCTTATTTGAACACAGTCTGGACACTCAGCAGTATATGAGTGGTTCAAGCATGGCTGCTGGGATTGGCCAAGACTTAGCTATTGTTACAGGCACATACTCCTAAATTAGGTTTTCAATCTTGTCTACCTATTAAGTTAGGTTACAGTTCATCTACAAGGACTCAAATACACAAGTATGGAGTCCTTTCCAGGCCGTATTTAGTTCACTTTAACAAGTACGGAGGTAGACAGCAGACAGGACCAGTTCAAAGAGGGTACGGAGACCATTCTAGGCAAAGGAAACAGCCTTTTTAGTGCCGTACAGTAAAAAAAGGTGGCACTGAAAGCGGATCAGCATTGGCAGGTTGATTGTCCTTGCATGAGAGGTGCAACCTAGATGTTTTATCCGGCAGGCCTCTTCCTGTGAAAGTCAAGCACGCTGCCGCAAAACCCCTCTCAACAGAGGTCGCAGTCAGTCTGATCCAAAGAAAAACATTATACATATTCATTCTTCCTGTTGGCAAAGTTCATGCCCTCCCTCTCTACACAGAGATAGAATCAGTGAAGTCTGACATAACTCCAGGCTGCAGACTCCCAGGAAAAGAGCAAAGTCTTTATGAGGAGAGTCCTCATCCAGCCTCGGAGTGGTCCAGTCAGCAGTCACTCTGCTCTGAACCTGTCAGACTGCACTGCTGCTCAAGGCTGTTGTTTTGACATTAGCTTGACACATTCACATGTCGCCCTCCTTGTGTGAACTCCTACTCAGTGTTTTGTAATAACAGCAAAGACATCAATATTTAAAAACAATCAAATGTATGTTTGGTTTAAATAGGCAGTTAAGCCACCATCCCTTCTGAAATGTCTTCTATGTGTATCTACCCATTATATATATATATATATCTATTACGTGAACCACTCATATTGGAAGTCTCTCATATGCTTCAGTTCAGTACAAAGGATGAGTATCTAGTGAATCCAGGGTTCTACTTTCCTCTTTAAAATACCATGATCCAAGTTACTTTTCCACTTCCTAGTCTGCTTCCATCTTCACTTTAAAGATGACATAAGATTCTATAGGTATATAAGAGTAGATGAATGTCTTCAAAGTGGCTCATAAGGTACAAATATCTTAACAGACAACTCCTCCATGGAGGCAAACTGCTGAACTCATTCATTTTCTTTTCACTCTCCTATTTGGCAAGTGTAGATGAGGACTGACACTAGGTGCTTATGAAAGTGGCTGACATGCCGCCTCTGTCCTACCCCATATTTCCTTGGGCCCCTACATTTCATTACAATTTTCTTTTTGCTAAGAGATTAATGAATGAGGGCTTGTCTAGAAGTTGTTACACAGATGACTCAGGTCCTCGAGCTCGCTCATGTTGGGTAGAATTAGCCTAATGTTAACCTAATATCCTCCCTGGGACATCGAGACTCAAAACTTAAGTGAACAGGATAGTTTAAAAGGGAGTTAGCTGAACAACCAGTCTGGCTAGTTGCTTAAAAACAGTCTTTGGATCTTTAGATAGAATCCTAAAATATCAGTGAAAGTCCAGAAGCCCCTCTAGAAGAGTCTCCAAAGGTATGAGGTAGCTCTCCATACGTCCTCAAACCTGGTAGACACCAGAAAGGTTTTTTTCATCCTATACTCCTAAATTTTGGTGTTCCTTAAAAATTGAGTAAACACAGTAACAGGTATCTGTGAGTTATTTTACTATTTTGAAAGCCAAATTGAAACTATACATCTAACTAAAATAAACATAAATACACACACCAGGTTTTCTTTCTTTTTGCTTTCACTAGGTATTATATCAAATCAGTAACACTGGTTATCATACATCAATCAAAAACTCTGTTTGGCAGTTACCTCCAGCTTATCTTAATAAACAAGCAAAACAAAGCAATTATTACTTGATAAATGCTATTTGGTAAACAAAGTTGTTGAAGTGTGAGGTCCCCAAGGGGAAGAAACTAGTGTTTAAGAAGCCCTTGTGACAACAACGTAAAGAGACCCCTCACCCTGACTGTACTTATGTCTCTGACTGTCGGCACAACCTCCTGGATTCACTTCATTGGAAACGACAGAGTTAGGCCAAGCAACTCTAAGTGAGGCACCTGCCAGGTTAAACAAGTCCTTTCTGGTACTCACTTCCCAACCTCCTTCTTCGCCCACTCCCCATCGAAACAAGACTAAAGCAGAAGTGACCTGGGTATCAGATGATTTCAGAGAAAGGCCATGGCATTCTCTTCAGAGTCAAACTACGGGAATCTTTTGCAATCTGTCTCTGAAATATACCTTCAGACAAGATAAAATATAGTAAGTCGCAGGCATGAAGAGTAGAAAGGAATATTCTTCTTTGAGAGAACACTGCTTATAATAGGCAAATGATTGATTATCATTCTCCAACTAGGAATTTTTATCTCAATTTTTCAAAGGAGGTCTTAATTCAGACTCACTGTTAGAAAGGCCAAACGCCAAAGCAGAATGTAGGCAGTGACTGACTTGCATAAAAATACTTGGACTTCTGATTTTTCCTTTCAGTATTTGGTCTCTTTTAGCTACTGTTACCCTAACATTTAAGACTTGGCTTGTCTTAAATGTTGCCAATAGTGAGAGTGAACACGGCTATCTTAGTGTACATCTGTGAAGTCATCAAACTTTGTTGTGATCGTCTCAACATTTGGCCACTCCATCCCAATCTTTTCCATCTCAGGTGACCCATATTCTCCAGGTCCTCTCCTATCCAACCATGTCCCTAGAAAAAAAATCTTTAAAACTCGTTAATGTGAAGGTATAAATGATTGGCTTTTCATCCTAAGGTTACTCTTTTCTGGACTGGAGCTAGGATCAGATGCATCTGGTGAGTAGAACTGGATAATCCTCTCCCCTTCACCAATGTTTATTTGCATGAGAAATATTCACGAAAGTTTTGTAGAGGGCCTCTGGGGAGGATTTAGGTGAGCTCAGTACAGGGAGTATGTGGTTCTATCCTCATCTGCCTTTCTGCCACATACACACAAAACCCAGCCTGGTGGACTGATTTTGAGTCCCTATTAGAGAGAGGTTAACTTAAAAAACAAAGGGGTCTGTATTTATGAAAGACTGTGGTAGAGAACTATTACCCCAACTCTGCCATAGACTGCAGGCTGCAGAGTCAGGACAGCCTCCAGGGAAGGAGAGTTGTGCCAGCAGGGCAACATGCTTATAGGGGCCACCAGGACAGAGACAGTGTCAAGGTCCATTGATGAGGAGACCAAAACATCACAGGTGGCTCTTTCCAAGACACACATGAGATACTACCTGGCCTAAGGGTACCCAAAGAAGGTAGAGAAGAGTCGGGGAATGAGGGGGTTGTGGGGATTGAGGTCTACGGAACCCACTTCCAGTGAGATTTCCCTCACAATGGTATAAGTCAGGAGAAGTATTTAGAAGCCAGTTTGGTCCATCTTGCAGCTTAAATTCACCCGTGTGGCCGACACCATTTTAGGAAACCTCCTTCACTAATTGTGCCTTCCAATAAAGTGTATTATTAGTAGCATCATTATTGTCATTACTGGTTAGTGTGTAGAGTTTCTTCCTATTTTTAAATATTTTCTTTCTCTTTTTTATGTATGAGATGGTATGATAATAAGTACCTTTGAAATTGGCATATCACTTTCCTTCTGCAGCAGTTTAGTTGCCTGGTACCAAAGCTTGAATTTAAATAAAACAACTATGACTACACATTGGCCCTGCCCATTAATGCCAGATGAATGCACTGCTGTACCAGTAAATAACAAATTTATTATGGAGTGTTACTCGGGCTCTTACAAATGAGCCACTCGAGTCAGATCACTCCTCAATCTCTGTGCCTGCCTTTGCATGTCTTCTACCTAGGAAGGTGATGCTTTGAAATCGTGTTAAGAATTTTAATCACAGATATTCAGTACACATTGTATAGGTGGGAAAAAAAGCGGGGGCGGGCTCCTGCTTCCCTGACTCACGTTCAACCCCTGCAGTTTTCCTCACCTTGGATGATGTATTCAAGACTTTGATTCATTTTTCCATATTATAACCATCTCTTTCACAGCTGGGGTGAAGGAAAGGAGTGACGGTGCTACACAGCTACAGGGAAAGTCCTACTTTAAGGGTCAGAAGACTTTTAAAAGTCATGTGCTTGAGGCTTGGGGTTCCTTTTCTCCACTGTGTCTGAGAAGGGCTATGTTGATGCTCCCGACCCCTTCAGACCATCATGCCAAGGAAAATCTGGCCATGTGCTAGCTTGGCTCCACTAAAATTGAGCTGTTCACCCTGGTCTTATAGCTATCATTATTTTTAAATTGTTGCACACTAACAGGGATTAGATCATTTAATCCGTTCTGCAGCACTAAGAAATACAGGCACTATTACTAGCGCCTACTTTCCACAGGAGAAAATGGGAGCTTGGGGAGTTTAAATAACCACATCTACGGTCCCATCGACAATAAGAACACTTTCAAACGCGCGTCTGTGTGCCTGCAAGCCTGAGTGTTAACACTGCACAACTCAACTGCCCCAGACCTCCAGAGGAGGGAGTTAAATCCGGAACCCTCCCAATCACCCGAGAAACATGCTGATAGGTTGTGCTGCAGATATGACTCTCTTTCGCAAACTCAGGGCCTGTTTTGGATGCTTTCAGCTCCCATTTTAAATGTAGCAGTCCAAAGATTTGCTCTTGGCCTGTGCATTGGCGTGCAGAATTTGAACCTTCAGCTGGTATTCCTGAGACCCACCATTTCTCATTCTCTTAAGAGAGGTTGGTATTAACTATATATCCCTTCTTTTCCCTATGTATGTATATTAAAAAGCCTTTCTTTAAAAAACTACATGTTTTTATGGCCTGGTAAAGGTAGAGATTTACTTGTTTAACCCAAAGGAAATTTTTAAATTATGACAATGATTGTCAAATGCATGTACCATTCCACTACCCTATTGAGCCTCATCATACCTCTATAAGGTGAATGCCATTAGTGTCAGAGCCAATGACAACTTAAAGTCTAGTCCAAATACTGGTACCAATCCACAAACTGTTACTGGTCTGCAATCAAATACTGTAGTAATTGAGAGTAAATGTCTGGAAACAAAAGCAATTTGACAGAGTAATTTTATGTCTGTCAAATTTAAGAATAAAACATTTAAACATTTCTAGGAATTTATTTTTATTGTGTTTTACAAAAGTATCACTCTATGACAGACTGGAAAATTTTTTGAAAATCTGGTTCTTTAACACAAGACAGTTTGAGAAACACTGGAATTGACTTTACAGCTAAGAGAACCAAGCTTTAACGAGGGAGATTAAGTAATACGCCCAAAGACACACAGCCTAAGGAAAATGGGATTGCCTTCCCCTTAACCATGGTTGTTGGAACTGTGGAACCCTGCTGCGAGTTTTTTTCTTCTTTTGCCTCCCTTGGGGTCTATGCTATAAATCTCTAGGTTTTAACTTGGCTGATTTCGATAACACAGGGCCAGGAGTTAAAGAGGTAACAGCCCTTCTCATTATTTACATTCAACAGCTTCTCCACTGTTCGCTTCTCGCCATCCCTGCCTGCCTCTCCTTCCTCTGTCAATCAAGTCCCATGCAAGCAGGCCTGTATGGAGCATCAATCCCAAGCAATTTCCATCTACCTTGGGGTTTGGGGTCATCATGCTTTGCAGCAATTCCAGTTTTACTCCTTGAATGAGATGATTTCTGGCAGTTTTATTCTAAAATCCAGATGTCAATTAAAGGATGCCAGAGGAAACATCTGCAGGGATGAACCTTTTACAGGGCCTGAGGCAGAGGCCGTGCAGTGAGGACATCTCTCTGTTCACTGCTTTATGGGGGTCACTTTACCAAGGGCAAAACGTCCCTTCCTAACTAGAAGGGATACACTACAGAGAGTCTGTGTCCTTTCCTAGGGTAATCATGTTCCCACCCATCCCCGCTTTTGACATTGTACTTTGGCAAAAGAGAGTACCAACACAGCCAGTGTTACCAAATATAAGAACAGCTACTTTTTAAGACTTACAGTGCCTGTCCTCTTGAATAGAAAGTCATTAGAAAAAAATCTACCAAGTCAACCAGGAGAAACTTTACCACCAACAGGAATCAAACTTGAAGAAAGACTTGTTTATATTCAGAAATCCTGCTCCCAAACACTGGGCAAAGCAGAGAGAACTGAGCTGTCAGACACAAACATGTCTGTCTCCGACCTACTCAAGTTGACAGGATTAATACTCTATGCCCAAAGGCCACTTTTTCTTTTCTTTCTTCAGAAAGAAAAGATGAAACCAAAGGAATAGTTGGACCAATGAATCCAAAACTATATTCTGAGAACCCTGGGGTTTCTAGGATGGTGTCATAGGATCATGGGAGATGGAGGAGGAAAGAAGGAGGAGAAGAAGAGGAGAGAATGGGCCTCTCCCTTCCTTCTTTAACCAGAGTAGTCTTGCTTTTATACATTTCTCATTTACTCTTCTTTGTAGTATTCAATTTGAGGAAAACATTCTACTCTTTATTTAGAAAAAAACTACTTATAGGCAGACCCCATTTTATTGCATTTTACTTTCACTGCAGATTTTGGATTTTTTACAAATCAGAGATTTGTGGCAACCCTGCATCAAGCAAGTCTCTTGGTGCCATTTTTCCAACAGCATCTGCTCACTTCATGTCTTTGCAACACATTTTGGTAATTCTCACAGTATTCCAAATTTTTCACTATTATTATACCTGTTACAGTATATTATACCTGTTACAGTGATTTGTGATCAGTGATCTTTGATGTTTGTAAGTGTTTGTAATTGTAATTGTAATTGTTTCAGAGCACGGCAAACCACATGCAAATAAGATGGCGAACTTAATAAATGTTGTTTGTGTTCTAACTGTTCCACTGACCACGCATTTATCCATCTCTCTCCATCTCCTCAAGACTCCCTGTTCCCTGTGACACAATGATATTGAAATCAGGCCAGTTAATCCTACAATGGTCTCTAAGTGTTCAAGTGAAAGGAAGCGCCACACATCTCTCACTTTAAATCAAAAGATAGAAATGATTAAGTTTACTTAGTGAGGAAAGTATGTCAAAGGTATGTCAAAAGTCAAGATAGGCCAAGAGCTAGCCTTCTTGTGCCAGACAGCCAAGCTGTTGAATGAAAAGGACAAGTTCTTGAAGGAAATTAAAAATATTCTCCTGTGAACATACAAATGATAAGAAAACCAGGCAGCCTTATTGCTGATATGGAGAAAGTTTCAGAGACACACATGGAAGATCAAACCAGCTACAACATTCCCTTAAGCCAAAGTCTAATCCAGAGTGAGGCCCAATTCTCTTCAATTCTATAAAAACAGAGAGGTGAGGGAGCTGCAGAAGAAAAGTTTGAAGCTAACAGAGTTTGGTTCATGAAGGTTAAGGGAAGAAGCCATTTCATAACACGAAAGTGCAAAGTGAAGTAGCAAGTACTGATGTAGAAACTGCAGCAAGTTATCCAAAAGATCTAGCTAAGATCATTGATGAAGGTGGCTATGATAAATGATAAACAACAGATTTTCAGTGAAGACAAAACAGTCTTCTATTGGAAGAAGATGTCAACTAGGACTTTCACAGCTAAAGAGGAGAAGTCAATGCCTGACTTCAAAACTTCAAAGGACAGACTGACTCTCTTGTTAGGGGCTAATGCAGCTGGTTGAAGCCAATGCTCATTTTCCATTCTGAAGATCCTATCGCCTTTAAGAATTATGTTAAATCTACTCTTCCTGTACTTTATAAATGGAGCAAGAAAGTTTGGATGGCATAACTTCTGCTTAGAGCATAGTTGCTGAATATTTTAAGCCCACTATTGAGACCTACTGTTTAAAACAAGATCTCTTGCAAAATATTACTGCTCACTGACAATGCACCTAGTCACCCAAGAGCTCTGATGAAGATGTTCGAGGAGATTAATGTTGTTTTCATGCCTGCTAACACAACATCCATTCTGTAGTTCATGAATCCAAAAGTAATTTCAATTTTCAAGTCTTACTATTTAAGAAATTTATTTTTGCCAGATGCAATGGCTCACACCTGTAATCACAGCACTTTGGGAGGCTGAGGTGGGAGAATTGCTTGAGGCCAGGAGTTCGAGACCAGCATAGGCACCATAGTGAGATCCTGTCTCTGCAAAACTTAGCCAGGCATGATGGCATGCACCTGTGGTCCTAGTTACTCAGGAGGCTGAGGTGGGAGGATCTTTTGAGCCCAGGGGTCAAGGCTGCAGTGAGCCATGATCGTGCACTTCAGTCTGGGTGACACAGCAAGACCCTGCCTCAAAAAAATAATTAAATAACTAAAAATTCAAAATAAAAATAAAGGCTATAGCTGTCATGGGTCTTGTGATTCTCTGATGAATATGAGAAAAATAAATCAAAAACTTTCTGGATAGGATTCACTATTCTAGATGCCATTAAGAACATTCATGATTCGTGGGAAGAGTCAAAAAACCAACATGGACAGGCATTTGGAAGAAGTTGATTCCAACCCTCATGGATGACTTTGAAGGGTTCAAGATTTTAGTAGAGGAAGTAAATGCAGATGTGGTGGAAACAGCAAGAGAATTAGAATTAGAAGTGGAGCCTGACAATGTGACAGAATTGCTACAATCTCATGGTAAAATTTGAATGGATGAAGAGCTGTTTCCTATGGAAGAACAAAGAAAGTGCTTTCTTGAGATGGCATGTATTGATACTTCTCATGAAGATGCTATAAATATTGTTGAAATGACAAAAAAAAAAGGATTTAGAATATCCCATAAACAGTTGATAAAGCAACATTATGATTTCAGAGGACTGACTCCAATTTTGGAAGAAGTTCTACTGTGGGTAGAATGCTATAAAACAGCATCTCATGCTACAGAGAAATCTTTCATAAAAGGAAGAGTTGACTGATACAGCAAACTTCACTGTTGTCTTTTTTAAGAAATTGCTACAGCCACCCCAGCCTTCAGCAACCACCACCCTGATCAGTCAGCAGCCATGGATATCATCAAGACTTTCTATCAGCAAAAAGATTATGAGTTTTTAAGGCTTTTTTAAAAATTTATTTATTTATTTATTTTTCAGACAGAGTCTCACTCTTGTTGCCCAGGCTGGAGTGCAATGGCAAGGTCTCGGCTCACCACAACTTCTGCCTCCCTGGGTTCAAGTGATTCTCCTGCCTCAGCCTCCCGAGTAGCTAGGATTACAGGCATGTGCCACCATGCCCAGCTAATTTTGTATTTTTAGTAAAGATGGGGTTTCTCCATGTTGGTCAGGCTGGTCTCGAACTCCTGACCTCAGGTGATCCACCCACCTCGGCCTCCCAAAGTGCTGGGATTCCAGGCATGAGCCACTGCGCCCAGCCGACATTTTATGGCTTTTTAAGGCTCAGATGATCATTAGCATTTCTTAGAAATAAAGCATTTTTCAATTAAGGTATGTACATTTTTTAGACATAAAGCTTTTGTACACTTAATAGACTGTATCATAAACATAACTTTTACAGGCAATGGGCAGCCAAAAAATGTGTGTGTCATTCACTTTATTGCAATATTTTGTTGTGGTGGTCTGGAACCTGAACCCACAATATCTGCTAGGTATGACTGTATTTAATCACAGTTTTGTTCATAAACATTTTGGTTTGAAATCAGAAAGTTATAAGCCTATTTTTGAACTGAACTGGGTTTTAATTTTTTTATTTTTGTAACTTCAAACTTTTATTTCAGAAATATTTGGCTCTAGAAATGAGTCAGACATCTCATTTTAACTGAGACATTTTTGCCAAACAAAATGAAAAGAAAATATGAATATTCCCTCCTCTTGAAAGAGAGATGTTGCTACCGGCTCTGACTTTTTTGTTGCTGTTACAAGAATTACTTAAACACTTGTTCAGGGAGATTTAATAATGGAAATGAGGAGCAGAGTAATGCCCTTTCTCCGTTAAAATTTGTATTTGCATTTTACAAGATGCACTTAATTATTTTACAACTGAAACTATTCTCTAAGGTCCTGGTCTGTAAATAAGGAAAAACTTCTAACCATGGAAGTGATGGTTCTCTGGACTCTATAGTTAACCCAATCCTTTTGTTGATAACAGTACGAATCCCGTGAAATCCACAGGGAGATATGAGTGGGACAAGCTTCCCTATTGTATTCTAGGTTTGCGACCAAGAAACCAATAATTCAGCTGTGATGCAGCCATACCCAGAGATATTTTCCTTCTTGAAAAAATCCCAAGTTTCAATTTGGAATTTTGTCAGTGTTAAAATACCAGCATTAGTACCACGTTAAATTTGTTATCTTTATGGAACAATCTGGTCCCCATTAAAAGGTTGTTATTCTAAGATTCCTTTCCATAATAATCATAATTATGGTTCTAAATCCTTTATGTACATTACCTCTAACATTCACAGTAATCTGGTAAAAGAGGTATTATTATATCTACTTTATAAAGCAGGACATCAGAACTCTAAAAGTCAGATGACTTGCCTAGGACCATAGTACTCAAATAAATGGTATAACATGGTTCCAAGTTCTTCCTGACTGGAATCCATATAGCCACCTTGAGGGTAGGAAGGAGAGGATGAGTTAGCATCACTTTTATTGAGCCTTTACTATATGCTAGGCACTGGGCAGAGCACTTTACATACACTATCATTTTTTAATCTTCACAATGCTACAAGATAGATGCTATAATTATCTCCATTTTACAGGTTAGGAAATGAACTGAGGCTTCACCTGGCTAAGTAACCCAAGTCATAGATCTGGAAATACATGAAGTCAGATCTAAGGCCCTGATCCATCTGACTCCAAAACACAAATAAGATCAAATTTGTACTTCCAACAAAGAATTCTTCTTGAAAGATTACTTGCTTAGTCTCATGATGCTGCCATTGCTTAAAATTTTTCTAGAGCTCATCTTTGAAATTGCCTTCTTAGAATCAGTTTGTGAACCACACAGGAAAAATTGTTCCCTTAAACCAACTTTACAGTAATAGTACATTCCAGATGACTTTTGGATTTTTCTAAAAATCAAATTTATCTCCAAAGGATAAAGATTTGATATTACTGAGACATTACTCACTTAGGGGCATAATTTCTATATGTTCTTTTAAAAGTGAGTATCTCACAGCTCATGATTACCTCTCAGTCCCATTGTCCAACCAGCCTCAGGCACGTTCCCACACTGTCCCTATCCCCGTTTTTCTATGCAAGTTCTCATGTGATGATTCACAGAAGAAAGTCAGACATCTCTGTATGAAAGGAGCATGAACCTGAAGGAAGAAAAAGAGAATGATTATTTAGGAGAATTCTTAATCTCCCAAAATCCTCTTCATGACAACTCAGAGCCTTTTCCCATAAATGAACATTTTAACCTGGCAAAACAGTCCTGTTACCCTGGAAATGACAGATCACTTTCAATATTAGCCTCAATTTTGCCGAAACCTTCTCAAAGGGGCAGATGAAGCTTGTGTA
Source organism: Mandrillus leucophaeus (assembly GCF_000951045.1). NCBI lineage: Eukaryota > Metazoa > Chordata > Mammalia > Primates > Cercopithecidae > Mandrillus > Mandrillus leucophaeus. The sequence continues at coordinate 1,287,228 of NW_012104921.1, read as the reverse complement.
CCTGTGGCCATTGAGCATTTTGATGAAAATTAGTATCATTTTGAAATTCCAAATTACTCATAGGATATCACTTTTGAGCTAAAATCCTACTAAGTTGGGGAGAGATTGGCATTTAAACAGATGTCAGCAGTGTTTGGGGAAATGTAAATTGAGGTACAGATGGTGACTGCTAGGGAGTTAAGAGCATCTGTGTTCTAGGAGGCAAAAAAAAAAACTATATTTGTGAAAAAAAAATTTTAAATATTAACTGAAATTCCCAACTCGATTTTGAAAGAAGACAAGAATATATTCTCATTGGATGGCACTGTTTGATAAGTTTCTTATCATGTCAAAGATGACTTGAATTTCTGGATCCTGGATCTAAATTAGATTCAAGATGGGGGATTATATCCTATATCTTCAGTAAGCCAAAATTAGAACTTCTACTCCAAAAGCACAACTAACTGAGGGGTAACATGGTCAAGTAACCCAAGTCATATATTTGAAATATATGAAGCCTAGATTTTGGATTCTTTTATTTCAGTCAATTACATACCTCAGTGTAAGCTGTAAGGAAAACATCAGTTATCTGTGATACAGTGGTTAAGAGCAGGGCTCTGGAGACAAAGAGGCTGAGTTCAAATTCTAGCACTGCCCCTTTGTAGCTGTGTGACCTGGGGACACATTACTTAATTTCTCTAGACCTCAGTTTCCTCATTTGTAAAATGAAGATAAAAATAATAATACCTAACCCCACAGAATTGTTTTGAGGATCAGAGCTACATGTGAAGCACATAAAGCCTATGGTAAGCATCACTAAATGTTAGCTAGTAATAAAATAGGCTTTCTTTCTAATCCTAGGAGATCTATATAGGACTGGATATCACTAACCTACTCTCTCCCCAGGTCTCACTATCATGACCTAGTGAGAACAACAAGCTATAAATCTCAGAAACTGGGAAATCCATAGTTTGTGTAGATCATCAGGCTTTAACAAAGGTCCTTTGTTCTCCCTTCTAATAGTCCTCTAGAGATTTCCCATTAAAATAATCAGTCACTCTGAATATGAACACCTAAAAGTTTTTGTTTTGTTTTATTTTGTTACTGTCGAGTTTATTTTTGTTGTGGTCAAAAACACCTAACGTAAAATTTCTCATCTCAACCATTTTTAACACTACGTATTTGTAGTTTTTAGGTTAGTCCTTTTTGTGAGATGCAGAAACCTTTTCAGGTCACCAGGATAATTCAGAAAGTTACATTTCCATTAATGTCATTAGTGTTCTAGAAACCTAGTGTGCTAAAACACTTTTCCACTAAAAGATCTAATTTACAAGGTGGAGAAGACTGAATCAACATCCCTCTATTCTGTGTGTTTGTTTGTTTGTTTGTTTGCCCCTAAGGATTCTTATGCTCAGCTGCTCATATTAATCTAGTTTTTCAATGAGTTTTCCCCTTAAGGGAAAATCAAGAAACCAAAAGGTTAATTAATGCAGTCATATTAGGGAGTCATGTAGGAACCATATCAAAATCCAGACTCCCAGGTTAGAGTTTAATGTGCTGTATGTCTTCCTGATTGGAATGAGTTTATGCATTAGACACCATACACAAATGGATGCATTTAACTTCGTTCACGGCATACCCGCAAACTCATTTACTGGATCCATAAGCACTTGTAAACATTGCTAATGGAGTTTGCTAAATGAATATTATAAACGTAATCCAAATGAGCTCTCCATGGAAATTGCAAATCATATGAAAAATATAGTGCATTTGGTTATACCACATTTCAGGAATGGTATGTTTTAGTTAATTGTGTTAGTATATTATACATGGCTAAATGTCAGTACTAACACCTAGAAAAAATATAACTCTGCTTGCTTAATACTATTCAACTGAGGATATTAAATATTATATAATCCATAAATCAAAGGTACTTTATTACTAAAGTAGATCTTTCTGGCTTACACTGTATCCCTGAGAGGAAGCTAGGGCTCTTAAAAAGATGTGTAAACTCCTTTGGCCTGTTAGAATTATCATTAGGATCCCTGAAACAGTTTTCAAAATGGTGTGCCCTGGTGGCTTGAAATAGTTACTACATCTTTCTGAAGATATTCACATGGGGATTTGAATCAAAAGTTATGCTCTTTAATTAATGAAACTACAGAGGCAGTTTTAAACATACGGTAGTCTTTTTCTTTCCTTCTTCTTTTTCAAATACTGTCATATTTTCTACTGTTTTCTATAATTTACAGTTACTTTATTTGAATGAAAATTCTGTTTTAAAGTCATCTCTTGCCCAAAGTGGAAGCAAGCCATAATCTGAGACTTCCAAAGGTTTTCTTATCTTGATGATGATGTATTTCAGGTATTTGCAAATTAAAAACACTAGTCACAAATGGAAGTCTGATGCTCATAGGAGTTCAATCCTCTCACAACGTGAACTTTCATTCTTTTGTTTCATAGAGTGAGAGACTGAATATACAAATGGACAGTGGTCAGACCATATGTAAAAATAGAGCTTTGACTCCTGAAATGGAGTCATCTTCCCAGGAAACCAACCCATCATCGATAATAGCTGGCCTCCTATAAGTCAGACTTGTAGGAAATCAGACTGTTATCTCTGGTAACAATCCAGAAAGCCAAACAATTACCTCTGGAACAGTCAGCCCCAAATGACCAGGACTTAATTAATAACCCACATCTTGTTTAATCTTCGTCCCTGCTCCCAACTTAGGATCAACCACAGAAAGCTAAATATGCACCCCTAATAAATCACATCAGATGCCCTGCTTCTATTAATAGTTAGTTCATCTACAGCTTCCCAGTGCCAATAGCCTCCAGTCAGGGCATCCCTGAAGCTTTCCCCTTGTCTACTGCGAAGCTTCTCCACTTCTCTACCTGCCTTTGAGTCTCTGCCAAAACAAAAGTGACAGTGATTGCTGTAGCTGACTCCCTTTCTAAAGCAATCTCTGAATAAATGAGCTTTGCTTGTTCTCATTTGGTTGGTCTTTGCTTATTTCTACACGAACAACCCAGATAATGTTTTAGAGACCAAGTAAATGCTGAAATACAATTTATCTGGCATACAGAAAGAACTGTTGGGGTTTATATTCTTGTAGAGATTATCCTTTGAAGCATTACAGAGTCTATATCATTCTGGAAGAAACGCTTCTTGAGAGATACTTGTCATGTATATAAACAGACTTCCCAGGACAAGAAGGTATGAGCCAAGCTATTATACAATATCACGAAACTTTCCTGTTTTTTTGTTTTTTGGTTTTTTTTGTTTTTTTGTTTGTTTGTTTTTTTGAGACAGAGTCTCACTCTGTTGCCAGGCTGGAGTGCAGTAGCACTACCTTGGCTCACTGTAACCTCCACCTCCTGAGTTCAAGTGATTCTCCTGCCTCAGCCTCCTGAGTAGCTAGGGATTACAGGCACCTGCCACCATGCCTGGCTGGTTTTTGTATTTTTAGTAGAGACAGGGTTTCACCATGTTGGCCAGGCTGGTCTCAAACTCCTGATCTCAGGTGATCTGCCCAACTCAGCCTCCCAAAGTGCTGGGATTACAGGCATGAGCCACTACGCCTGGCTGAAATTACTTCTTCATAGCTATTATTTCTTAATACCCAGAGTGATATAGCCCAACTGGATTATTCCTCTAGCTACCAAGTACTAGATTCACCTCGTTTTGAGCTCATCTTGGATGTTATTTCTTGGTTCCTCATTCAAAGCAAATACTAAACGTCGGAGGCTGTGTTTGTAAATGCAAAGATAATAATGAAAATGGACCCCCCCAGCCCTCACCCCAGTCCCCAGTGCCCAGGAAAGAAAAGCATTAGTGTATATGACCTTTCCCTTTTTTCAGTTTCATAATGTTGTTTTATTTTTACCCCATTTTTATTCTTTTCTAACTTGGGTGGAGTTCTTAGGCTAAATAGAGACTGGAAAACAACCTAAAATAATAACTTACCTTTGGTAGCTGAGGATGAAATGTGCTGAGTAAACAAATACTATGACTAGTAAATCAGTATACCTACCAAACATTAATGCTTAAGTTTTAGAACAATAGGTCAAATGTTATTTATTCAGTTATACTAAATAAAATGTGTGTTTTTGTTTGTTTAGGATTTTTTTCTAAATCTAAAAGTGTTTTAAGAATCATGCAGTGACCCGAAGTTATCATTATGAACACCAATTATCATTATATACATAAAGCATAAACATGCATTGATTTGGCCCAGACAAAAGGAGTTTTCCAAGGAGACATGCATTTTTTTCCCCCAAAAGATGCCACCAACTTCTACGACTTTCAACAGGACTCAAGATACTATTAGGGGATAAAAATGCATTTATTACCCAGGTCTGAGACTGCAGCACAAAATGTGAGGGCTTATTTTCTCTTTAATGGGCATACCTCAGATGCTACTGAGAATCATAAATCTCTTTTACATCACTATAGGATTTTCATAACAGGAGATCTTTAGACATGACATAAAAATATTCCCTTCATAATGAAGCTTATCCTATATTTCCAATTAGTTTAGCAGACCTTCAGTGCATTTTTCTGTTTCTTCCATTTCATTTTTATGATGAGGTGGCTAAAACTCAACATCACATTCTAGACAAGGATATGCTGTCAATTTATATAATGGCACCTTAATATTGTCCACATTATTCTCACTCCTCTTCCAGTGGCTTATTTTTAGCACTGTTGCACATTGAGCAAGGCTTATGATCTTTCTCTTGGAAGGTTATGGCTAATTCAATACCCATCACTGTGTATGATTAGCTTAAATTGTTCTTTCAGATGTGCATCACCTCACACTTGCCTGTTTCAGATTTCATCTTCATCATATTGTCCAATTACCTGGTTTTGTTAAGTCTTGCTGGAATCTCTTATGGTCCTTATTGGACTGAAAATTTAGGGTCATTGAATAATATCACTCCTTTATTCACCTCCTCTTATAAATGGTTAATAAATATATTCAACAACAAAGATCTTTTCTGGCACAGATCTCCAGGGCATTCAGCTATTAACCTCATTCTGCATCCACAACCGGACCCACTGCCATTCTCTCAGGGCTCTTTCCCCATCTTTTTAATCCCTGGTCTGGCTTTTACCTCTGAGGCTACAATGACAAGGTTTTCTTATCAGCTGCTTGAAAGGTAATTTATCGAAATGCCTGTATGGGTCAAAAAAGCTCATATGCATGCCTGGCAGTGTTCATGTGATCAAAACTTAAATGGCAACCAGCATACACAATACCGTAGCCCAAGTTACACTGATGAGCCGGCTATTTTGTATGCTGCTCCCCCTTCTCTTTCTCTCTTTCCCTCTTTCTTTTTGTTAGAGGAATAAGATGCTTACTTTCAGTTACTTATAAGCCCTCTGGGCTCCTCTTATTAGAGGAGTCTTTGGACCTACCATCTGCCCACTCTATCTCCTTATCTGTTTAAAATAGTAACTGGATTTGACTTGAAACTCACATGATTGTGAGGTGGTTTATGATTCACACAAAGTGCATTATTTATCTTTTCCTATGGAAACCACACAGCCTAAAGAAAAGAATAAAGTTTCAATGTCATCTCGAGAAAAGGAAAGGTTTTACATTGCCAAATGAGTCAATATGAGGAGTCAATTCAAAATTGATTCTTCTGAACATTGGCCAAACAAGGAAATAAAATATGTCTTAAAGGGTTGGTTATTCACTCCCATGGCATAGTTTGACTTATATACAACTTTCTGGCAAGACACCCTCAACTACAGGGGGGTGTGTGTGTGTGTGTGTGTGTGTTTGGCTCTGTATAAATGTGAATTCTTAATTCAAGTTCAATGTGCATTGCCACCTTATCATCCTAACTACACAGAATTTTATACTCTAGCTAAAACTAACATAACCCCCTCTGGGATCACCCCCAGATAAGTTCCAAAATGCCTCCTCAGAGCTGTTAGGTAAGTGGTATCTCATTTAAGGTAAGTGGTATCTCATTTCAACTTAACAGTTTGAAATCACATGAATAGTGATAGATTCCATTTCCCTTTCAGATTCTAGCAGCAGTTAAAAGAACCAAGAGGAAGAAGTGGTTATCTGGACAGGGCACTCATTTCAAAACATGTATTACATTTTCAAAGATCCTAAAATTGCTAATGATAAACCACTTAATGGCACAAACTCTCTCTTCACCAAGAGCATTTTTTGCTGCCCTAGTTGTCACCCTTAAAACAAAATGTGTGGGAACAATCGTAAGGCTGCCCTTTTAAATTAGAAAAATCATACAGAGCAAGAGCAGATAAAGTAATGTCTCAGTGGCAAAAGGTACATTCCACAGTTCTCAAATCCCCTTCCAAACCTAAAATTGAGAGTTGTTTCATACCTAGATAATCTGTAGATTCAGACTAATGTGTGTCTGCTATTTCAAAGCTGGTATGTTGTGAAGTCTTCCTTAGTATCTAGTACATTTATGATGGTTTTGGAAAAATTATCATCTAGCACTAGCATGGCCACTACTAGCATAAATCAGGTAGTTTTGGGTTGTGCAAAGTAGGGATAAAATCATATCAAGCCAAACAACAGATGCCAAAAGAAGGTGACCATCTCAGAGGTGAATAATACCTTGAGGGGAGATACCATATCTTCACTTAGTTCTTTCACGGATTTTTAGTTCCAGGCATTTGGTTCAACCATCAGTTGTTTCATTGAGTTAGACAAGCCTGTGCTGTGTTCTGGTTTGGCTATGAATTTATTCAGTTAACTGTTTACTGCCACTGTATGGCATTACTCATGATATTATGAGTATAAAAGTGAAAACAAGTGTCAGAACTTAAATGTCTCCTCTCAGGGCTCCACCTTGTCTAGGTTTCCTCATCCTAATTTTCTTTTGACATTTTATGATTTTAAGATATCATAAAGATGACAGCAGCAGAGGACCATTTTATCCCCACTTTGCACAACCCAAAACTACTTGATTTATCCTAGTAGTGGCAATGCTAGTTCTAGATGATAATTTCTCCAAAACCATCATACATGTACTAGATATGAAGGAAGACTTCACAACAGCTTTGAAACAGCAGGCACACATTAGTCTGCATCTATAGATTATCTAGGTATGAAACTGAACTCTCAATTTTAGGTTTGGAAGGGGATTTTAAGATATCATTAAGATATCACCTGAAGATTGTTACTATACAGAGAACAGTGGGAAAATCTCTTATTTTATATATTTGCATTTTTCCTTGCCTTCTCCACTTCTTTTATAGAGCATGTTGTCATGCTAACTGAAGCACCAGAGTGTAGCATGCAACAACATGGACAACATGTCTGAATTTAGTTAAGCCTGCAAAGCTTGAACAGTCATTCAAGATATTCACATAAAGACCTGGCTAATGTCACCCATTCTTAGCATCAGGATCTGTGAAATGATCACCTCTAGTAAATTTCTATTTTTAAATCTATTGAGTGAAGTGAAAAGTGTTTCACTATTAATTATAAAACTCTATTGAGTTTCAGTTATCATCTCAAAAAGATGGAGGAAAAGGGAAATAAGTTCTAAGTTAATACCTTCCATGTTGCTGGTGGGCCAGGAAGGAGGAGGTGAATTCATTTTCCATATGCCATAATATATTTTAGCAGAAATCCTTTATTTCATTTTCATTTTTAATTTGAATTGACAGCATAAACAATAGCCTGGATTTCTGCTTCCTGCTAAGCTATTTATTTTTGCAAGACTTATGTTGTCATATTAAGACTTTTTTTCTGATTACTCAATAAATCTCTGGTACAGAATTTATTTATTACTCAATAAATCTCTGTACTTACAGAATTCATGCCACTTATTCCTATACATCATAAATGATTTGATTATATTTTATAATATTAATATATAAAATGATAGTATTTTAATTTTTTTTTTTTTTTTTTTTTTTTTTGAGACAGAGTCTTGTTCTGTCGCCCAGGCTGGAGTACAGTGGCACAATCTCGGCTCACTGCAACCTCCACCTCCCAGGTTCAAGCGATTCTCCTGCCTCAGCCTCCTGGGTAGCTGGGATTACAGGAGCTGCTACCACACCCAGCTAACTTTTGTATTTTTAGTAGAGACGGGGTTTTACCATGTTGGTCAGGCTGATCTGGAACTCTTGACCTCGTGATCCACCCACCTCGGCCTCCCAGAGTGCTAGGAATACAGGCATGAGCCACTGCGCCTGGCCAGTATTTTAATTTTTATGAAAAATGTTTCCAGTGTTTTCCAAACATTAGGATACATCGGCCTGGTGTGGTGGCTCACCGCCTGTAATCCCAGCACTTTGGGAGGCTGAGGGGGTGGATCACCTCAGGTTAGGAGTTCAAGCCCAGCCTGGGCAACATGGTAAAGCCCCGTCTCTATGGAAAATACAAAAATTTTCTGGGCGTGGTGGCAGGCACCTGTAATCTCAGCAACTCGGGAGGCTGAGGTGGGAGAATTGCTGAAACCCAGGAGGCGGAGGTTGCAGTGAGCCAAGAAAAAAACAAAACAATAACAACAACAACAACAAAAAAGATATATCACTACTCCCAAAGTCTTAACTAAGATTGTTCTCTACATTGAAGCCACTATTTTCTCCCTGATAATCATGCTCTCAAAGCCCAAGAGGGTTGCACAAATTGTTACTCCCCATTATCTCTTTCCTAACATCTGGCCATTTTTATCATCATCTCTCTCTCTTAAAAATTCAGCTGGCGGAGTTTTCTTTTTAACCCTTTGCAATCAACAGTACCTCCCAAAAATGAGGAATAAGGAGAAAGAGGAAAAGAAGCAAAAATGGAAGAAAAGTTTTGAAAGTTTTTTCTGGTGGCTTTGATAAGCAGTTAAAAATAACCAACTTTGTGCTTTTGGATTTGCTGGAGTTGCTTGACAAGAATGGCTGGGGGCCCAGGAAGCAGTCGTTGGACCTCTGGCTCTCTGCTCACCTGTTATTGTAGTTACCCAGAGAGTGCTGAAGCAATGTTGCCGAATGCTTGGTCACAATCTCCCGCCTATTCATCTTGTTCTACTGCCTCAATTTGGCCTCAGAAAAGGAGAGGGAAAGGAGGAATTAGGAAGTACAAAATGGGGGGCAGAGAGTACATTGAATGGATCTTTGCCCTTTAAATATCCCATAAAGAGTTTTGGTTATCATACTTTGTGTGACTACCATCAATCCCGCATTGAGACTTGGTTTTTTCAGTAAGTGACCCGACTTTAAAATAGGACAATTTACCTATTCTGGACAGCATCAAGAATAAAGGAAAACATTGCACATAGTCTCATTTATTCTTTATTTGCAACTTTAGAGAGTAGGATTACTTAGAGTGGGGTCATTGAACAAACACACTTTTGTTTTGCAGTTACTCTTGTTATTGTACATATCACACTGACTTTTGCTGCTTAAGTGTTCCGCTCTTTCAATGTGTCCTGATTTTTAGAGGTATATATATAAAATACGTATAATATATATACATATATTTAAAAAACCTTTATTCCTCTCTGCACATAGACTTATTTATTTATTATTCAGTCCTTCAAAAATTTACTTTCAAATAAAGATGTAAGCCCATAGAAAAGCATTCCACCTGATTCCCAGAACTTAGCACAAATCCTGGCGTAATCCAGTCTTAGAAAAAATAATATAAAGAAGTATATAAGAGCTCAAATATAATATAAAATTGTAATAATTCAAACAATATCAACAGGTTTTCCATGCTAAGTGCTTCAGAAATGCATCATTCTTTTTCTAAAGCTCTGTGGAGCTGAGACAAAATTCTTCCCCAAAACAACAGAAAAAGTGAATGATGGCTAACTAAAATCATTTGCTCCCAGTTTTCTGACCAGCCTGTGCTGTGTAGGAGCCCGGCCTCACTCCCACCTTTGGTGTTTGGGTCAAGACTCTGCAGGCAGGACCTGTTATCTAGAAACCATATCTTAAGGTGTCAAGTGTCATAAAGCTGACCAACTTATAATCCTGTATTTGTCTCTCAAACACCCTTGGTTTTATCATCCATGGAAGCAATCTCACAAAGAGCAAAGCAGAGAGGAATAAAGGTTTTTTAAATATATGTATATATATTATACATATATTTATATATACATATATAAATCAGGACACATTGAAAGAACTGAACACTTAAGCAGCAAAAATCAGTGTGATATATACAATAACAAGAGTAACTGCAAAACAAAACTGCGTTTGTTCAATGACCCCACTCTAAATAATCCTACTCTCTAAAGTTGCAAACAAAGAATAAATAAGACTATGTGCAATGTTTTCTTTTATTCTTGATGCTGTCCAAAATAGGCAAATTGTCCTATTTTAAAGTCGGGTCACTTACTGAAAAAACCAAGGTCTCAATGCAGGATTGATGGTAGTCACACAAAGTTAAGGGGTTGGTTGATACCTGGTAAAGACTATGTGAGCTGAGTCATCAAGTCAGTTTATCTCAAAGACCCCCAAATATGTTGTCTGTCCTCAAAAAAATAAACATTTTTAAAACCAAAATTGTATAAAATATACACCGAATACAAGTTAAACTAAGGAAGAACAATAGTGACATTAACTATGCCATCAGCCCAGACACTCACCCACAGAACTAGAATCTTCTGAGCTCATTTTAATGACTGTAAGTATTCCACTAAAGCTTCAATATACTAAATACATTCATTATCTTCCAGGTTTTCAGGACCTGATTACTAATATGATCTTCTGAAATATTGTGCTTTTAGGTTAAAACAGACAAACAAATTCAGTACAACATAAGCTGGTTCAGAGCATGGAGGTTATCTCGATGCTCTGAAATTCTTACTCATCTGCTTTGGCTATGCAAGTAGTGACCCAGTGCCCTGATTTGGGTCATCATTCACAAAAAGCCAACTTAGTTACTTGATTTAAAAAAAATTCAAGTACAGAGTCTGAATAGTAAATATTTCTATTTGAAGTGTGAACACAAACATGTTTCCTTAGCAGTTTATCCACTGGGAAATACTTTTAGAGATGGGTGATGCTGTTCTTTCTCTAAGTGCTCCTAAAGCAAAAATGTGTGTGATTTATTTCTAAACTCAAGAAACAGCATTAATTCAAAAACCAGGTGCCACAAACCTGACGAAGTTAAGCGGTGCTTCCAGTGCACTTTGTTTGCTGTGTTTTCTCTTCCACGAGCTGTTCTGGTCTAAATCGAGTCCCTCGGATTTCCTCTGTTTTCTGCTGCTTTCATCACATGTTACATCATAGATAAGCCCAGATCATTGTCCATCTAAACCCAGAGCAATTTTAATTGGAAAAAAAAAAAAAAGACTATTCAAAAGTTGAACATTAAGACTTTAAAAGTCACAAAGTAATAATAGTGAAATAATATCTCATTTCCTTCTGTTGCTTGATTCCAGGTGAAACCGATTGTAGTTTGTTGGTGCTTTCTGATTTGGAAGATGAAAATGTCAGAAATCTAAGCATCTAAGAAGTATCCACTTAAAATGGCTAGTTGGGAGAAAACCAGCCAGAGGAGTTAAAAAAAAAAAAAAAAAAGTATAAAAGCAAGGGTCTATTGTTTCGTTAAGAAAACAACAAAGGTATCTAAAGTCTGAATGAGAAAATATTTAAAGAACAAAGAAGTGTATTTAATTAGCTATAAAACTAAAATAAGTCTCTCAGGTTTTAAATTTCATACTTTCCCTATGACAACAGGATTAGGGTTCTGGGGAACACACCAAACTGGGCCTCACATACACCATCTCAGCAAAAAAAAAAAAAAAAAAACAGAGGAGACACACCACAGCAAAGTGAATCATGATGTCTATCTTCATGATAGCTATATCGTGCCACAGGTTTAATACACTGAGCTCCCCCAAGGAAATAAAAACACTTTCTCCTTCAATTAACTGATTTTTTTTTTTTTTTTTTTTGAGACAGAGTCTCGCTCTGTCACCCAGGCTGGAGTACAGTGGCGCAATCATGGCTCACAGTAGTCTTGACATCCCATACACCCACCTCTCAGTCTCCCAAGTAACTGGGACTACAATAAGTAGCTGAGGGCCACCATGACTATTTTTTTTTTTCCGTAGAGATGGGGTTTCACTGTGTTGTCCAGGCTGGTCTCAAACTCCTGGGCTCAAGCAATCCACCTGTCTCAGACCCTGGATGCCTTTTAATTCCTTCTTTTGCCTGATTACTCTGGTTGGGACTTCCAGTACTGTATTGAATAGGAGTGGTGAGAATGGGCAGCCTTGTCTTATTCTAGTTCTCAGGGGAAATGTTTCCAGCTTTTTCCCATTCAATATGATGTTGGCTGTGAGTTTGTCATAGACAGCTCTTATTTTGAGGTATGTTCCTTCAATGCCTACTTCCTTGAGGGTTTTATCATGAAGGGATACTGGATTTTGTCTAAAGCTTTTCTGAATCAATTGAGATGATCATGTGGTTTTTGTTTTCAATTCTGTTTATATGGTGAATCACATTCATCAATTTGCATATGTTGAAATAACATTGCATTTGAGGAATGAAGCCTATTGGGTCATGGTGAATTAACTTTTTGATGTGCTGTTGGATTCAGTTTGCCAGTATTTTGTTAATGATTTTTGCATCTATGTTCATCAGAGATAGTGGCCTCTAGTTTTCTTTTTCCCTGTTTCATTTCCGGGTTTTGGCATTAGGGTGATACTGGCTTTGTAGAATGAGTTACAGAGGAGCCACTCCTCCTCAATTTTTTGCACTAGTTTCAGTAGAATTGCTACCAGCTCTTCTTTGTATCTCTGGTACAATTTGGCTGTGAATCCATCTGATCCAGAGCTTTTTTTTTTTATTAGTAGGCTTTTTACTACAAATTCAATTTTGGAATTTGATATTGGTCTGTTCATGGTTTCAATTTCTTCCTGATTCAATCTTGGGAGAGTGTGTGTTTCCATAAGTGTATCCATTTCCTCTAGATTTTCTAATTTGTGTGTGTAGAGGTGTTCATAAAGTCTCTGAGGATGTTTTGTATTACTGTGGTATCAGTTGTAATGTCACCTTTGTCATTTCTGATTGTACTTATTTGAGTCTTCTCTTTTTTCTTTGTTAATCTAGTTAGTGATCTATCAATCTTGTTTATCCTTTCAAAGAACCAACTTTTGATTTTATTGATTCTTTGTATAAATCTTTGCATCTCAATTTCATTCAGTTCTTCTCTGATTTTAATTATTTCTTTTCTTCTGCTAGCTTTGGGGTTAGTTTGTACTGGTTTTTCTAGTTCCTTTAGGTGTAATGTTAGATTGTGAATTTGAGATCTTTCTAACTTTTTAAGGTAGGCATTTAATGCTATAAGCTTTTCTCCTAACACAGCTTTTGCTGCATCCCAGAGATTTTAGCATGTTGTGTCTCTATTTTCATTAATTTCTGCCTTAATTTTGTTGTTTACCCAAAACTCATTCGGGATCAAATTGTTTAATTTCCATGCAATTGTGTTGTTTTGAGAGTAATGCCCTTATTTGTCCTTTTTTTACTTTTTGTTGTTGGTTTAAAGTCAGCTTTATCTGATATAAGAAGAACAATCCTTGCCCTTTTATTGTTTTCCGTTTGCATGATAGATCTTTCTCTAATCCTTTACTTTGAGCCTATGGATTGTTATATGTGAGATTGGTCTCTTGAAGACAGCAGACAGATGGGTCTTATTTTTTTATCCAACTGACACTCTGTGCCTTTTAAGTGGGATGGTTAGACCATTTACATTCAAAGTAAATATTGACACATGAGGCTTTGATTGTATCATGAACTTGTTAGCTGGTTGCTTTATAGTTTCTATTGTGTGGTTGCTTAAAGTGTTGGTTGGTTAGGTACTTTAGTATATTTTTGTGATAGCAGGTATCGTTCTTGTTTCCATGTTTAGAACACCCTTAAGGATCTCTTATAGGCCTGGTCTACTGGTAATAAATTCCCTTAGCACTTGCTGGCTTGGAAAAAATTTTATTTCTCTTTTGCTTATGAAGCTTAGTTTGGTGGGATAAGAAATTCCTGGCTGGAATTTCTTTTATTTAAGAATGCTTAAAATAGGCCCCCAGTATCTCCTGGCTTGTAAGATTTCTGCTGAGTCAATTTTCTTTTTGAGGACATAAGTAATATATTTTTCAAATTAATCCTTTTCCCTAAAATGTCAAAGCTGGTGTTCATACAGTTCACACCAGTATAGTCATGCCAGTTATACACAACTGACAACCATTCTGATTAGTCAGAATTAGTGCCTGTGTTGATTAGTTGGTGGATATTTTGAATAACATCCCTCCCTACCTGAAGTTAGTATGTATGCTTACTTTCTTGTTATTTATATTCATTGTTGGGCCAGATGGATCTGATAGGAAAGCCCGAATTTACTTTTAACTACTTACATTTTAATCCAAGTTCTACAGTTTAACTAGTTTTGTGACTAATTTCTGGAGATTAATTTTCTCATCTGTAATAGAAAGATAGCAACATATGTCATTACATATATATTATAGGTTTATTGAGAAGATAAATTTAATTCATGAAGAGTGTTTTGATCAGTACTGATTCCTGGTAAAGTGTTCCATTACTGGTAGCTATTATTAGGCATTTAAAGGCCAAACCTCTAACTGCCTATTATTAGGCATTTAAAGTCCTAACCTCTAACGGCACTCTTCTCACATATTTTCAACATTCCTCTCCTGATAAAATAAAGGAAGGGAGGGATTAAGATTAATTTCATAAGCATTGTAGATTATCTGACATGAAAAAGGACAGAAAAAGGAGACACAAAAATATAATTTTAAGACAACCTCTTCAAGCTCAAGACAGACTTCCTAAACAGACATCACCTGCCTGGAAAGAAGTTACAAATATCAACTGAGTCCAAACACAGTATATAATATATTTTCAAATATTTCATGCCATGAGGATTGATTTGGATTTTGTGAGAAAATCCTTTAATCTTGTATTTATTTAATGTTTATATAACACAATTCCTTATAGAAATTTGTAAGCTAGTTTCTTCCTTTCTGTAATATACATTCATCTGGGTTAAATAATAGTTAACATTTATTGAATGCTTATGAAGTATCAGGCACTATTCTAGGTGCTTTATGCATATTAACTATCTTAATTCTTCCAACAAACCTATGTGGTATAAGTACTATTATTATTTCCATCTTCCAGAAGACTAAGCTAATCCATAGAAATGTCTTTAAATTTACTATAGATTATATACCTAGCAATGATGAACCTGAGATTTGACCTACCATGTGGCTGTAGAGCTCTTTCTATCAGCCATTCTACTATACAATTTCTTTTCTAGATGCAACATATGTAAAATTTCCTAGCCTGTTTTATAGATGTGACTATTTCAGATGATAAATAACAATTGAATTAACAATTGGACCCAACTGCACATCTACCATTTGCCACTTCCTGCATAGGTTGTTCCAAACACGTGTTTTGAATTAAATTGAGTATAAAAGTCTTCGAAATAAATTTTAGAAATAAGAGTTGACCAAGTAAATTCGAGAAAGGATACACTCAAATAGAAATGGACCCTGATCAAGCAAGGTATGTTTTGTTAGTTTACTAGTGATGTCCAAAAAAGCATTACAAATTATATTTGGATCCACCTATTTCAGATAGATCTCTATACCGATACCTCTCAGTTTTATTTTTTTTAAATAATATTGGTTTAGGTTAGAAAAATAATCTATGATATTCATGGACATATAGGAAACATGAAAAAGCACAAAGGAGAAACTAAAAATTCACCATTATCCTACCTCCCCAAAATAGTCATTCTTAATAATTGAGTTCTGTTAACTTATAGTTTTCTAGGGAACAAATATATTACTTCATTAAGAATCATTAATAATTATATAAAAACATAATTTTCAATGATTGATAATTGAGGGTACTTGAATCCACAGTAATCATGGAAAGCAGTTTGGAGATTTCTGAAACAACTTTAAATAGAGCTACCATTTGACCCAGCCATTCCATTACTGGGTATATATCCAAAAGAAAACAAATTGTTCTATCAACATGAAATATTATCCATAAAAAGAATGAAATCATGTTCTTTGCACCAACATGGATGCAGCTGGAGGCCATTATCCTAAATGAATTAACACTTAGCTCTAAGAAATAATCAATGTATTCACAAATATACATATGCAACAAAGTATTAATAATACATAGGCATAACTAGGAATATGGGCTTTAGAATCATGCGTTCAAAGAGCTAGCTATATCCTTGCCAAAGTATACAACTTTGGTCAAAATAAGTAAGTTGTCTATGCCTCAGTTTCCTTGTCCATAAAGTAGAAATAATCAACTGTATGTTGTGGGCCTTTTGGGAAACGTTAGAAGATGTGTAAAAAACTCTTAAAGCCATTCCTGGCACATGAGGGCACTTCATACATTTCATTCTCCCCTTTTCTTCCTCTCTATACTTTTGGGTCAGGAGCACATTTATCTCTTCAACAGTAAATGACATTTATTTACTTATTTATTTATCTAGCTAGTAATAGTGGGTTCAGTGAATATTGAACTCAACTCAAGCATGGGTGGCCTCTACTAAAGATTTGTTTATGCTAATTTTGCTTCATTTCACAATCATTCATAACACGTCCTAATATGACAGTATGCATTTAAACTTGAACAGCTCTCAAGTATGTAACTGATGACTTTGACTTTAATTAGAATTATTGATCTAAAACTTCTATGTCAAGCCCAACAACAGTCAGCTCTTTGCTGAACATGTCAGCTGGTTAGGATGAAGAAATTAGGAAATTAGGGAAAACAATTTTTTTCTTCAAAATCTCAGGTGGGCTGCAAGCCAATTTAAGATGGGATTAATTTGGTCACAGATCATATGTTGGACAGCCATGGTTTAAAAAAATTGTTTGTCTGGAATGACTAGTTAGTATCTATCATGACTCTGCATTAAACATATTCTTCTTTGACCTCTTAGATCTGTTAGGATCCGAGATTTCCCTCTCTGTTTCATACTGATTGGTATCTGGGCAGGTTATGTGTCAGAATTGGCTCCCTGATTACAGAGTTCTCAAGCTCTCTGCCTGAAATTACTCAAATTTGGAATCATAAGGGTTTTCCACAACGACACAGATTTGGTCAGCCATATTCCTATTATTCTGACAATTTCTGATCCTATTTACTATTACACAGATTCTTGTAACATGGGAAATTCTAGAAGCATGACACTCTGAGTATAAACTTACATGTTGATTTTATATATAAAATATCTCCTTTTGCCAGTGAATGGATCTGTCGGTGCCACTATGAAAAGATTATATTATTTTCCCTGTCTTTACATGGGGAAAAAAATGAGTACTAAGCTGTTTCCTAGAAGATTCTTCTCTGTTACTCAACTTTCCACTAGAATTATTTCTTTTTGTGTTTATCAAATATCTCCTCAACTCTCAGTTGCAGCAGTTAAGGTTAAAGCTTGTTCTTTATGTGAGTTTGTGCCTCATGTGAGTTTATTTAATATACATATATGTATATGTGCATACATGCACATATTATAATATACATATTTTAAAAATATATGTATATTTATTATTTGTGAGGTACATGTGCACTCATCTTACCTTAAGAAACAGTATCATTCAACTTAAATGATGGCAAAATTGGTTTTCTAATTAAATCACTGCGTGTTGTTTTCTCAGCAGCTCTGCTCTCATCTGAATCCCTTGCTCTCCTCAGTCCCACGCACCATCCATAGCTTGTTCTCTTCCTTCCCACTGTGCTGTCTTCTATCAACCAGAGCAGTCAAATCAACCCTTAGAGTGTTCTTAAAAGCACCATATGCCCAACAGAAGAGCACTTGAATTACTCTGTATACCAGAACCTGCTGTACATCACAACAGATTATTAACAGAGACCAAAAACTAGGACACTGTGTGATCTTATAACCCATCTGAAACTACCACCTGAGAGCACTTCTTGGTCCATTTATTGTATTTCCCAGAATCTCATTTCTACCAACTAAATTAGTCAGACACTTACAGGCAACTTGGATGCAAATGACTTCTGACCTAAAGCTTAGCCATCCTGCTCCTTTCTTTATAGGCATCATATATATATTTTAAAAGAGAGTACTCCTTAGCAAGCTGCCTTCTCCAGAATGAAGAAAAGCAATAAAAGCAATAAAAACAAAGAATGTTTTCTGAGTAACTAACTTGAATGTCTTTCTCTGTGGAGTTTCCCATAATAAAAGAAGGAGAATGACAGGGTCGAGATAATTTGTTTAAGAACACAGGCAAATAGCATGTATTTTTTTTGCTTTTTTAATATATAAATGCTCCTGATAGCTTTATTTGGTTTTCTGATTTGCGTTCTCTGTTCAAGGCCTAGTCCTGCCTCGTGAAAATTTTTCAGATTGCCTCCATTGTGCTATTTAACTTCCTCAGACTTAAAAACGGTATCTTTTTCATGGAGGCCTGACAGCCTAAAGAAGGCCGTGTTTCATTACCACATCGAATGATTTGGGGTCAGAAAAACAAGGTAGCCTCCCTCCAGCCTTACCTTCCTCCAGAAGAAAGACACTGAAAGAATACAGGAATGACAATCTATTCTTAACGACATTACCCTACAAGGCAAAGTATGTGATAAAGTGATCTTAGATGGTATAACTTACATGAATGCAGTTGAGTCTTGTGAGATGTGGCAGCTGAGAGGGCTACAAAAAGTTTTACATGATGACACCAAAGGGAGAAGGCAGGATAGGAGATAATCACTTGAAGCAGCCTTGGGAGGAATGGTTGCGTGTGGACACAAACATGGAGATGGGCTTATTTCAAAAAGAGAGACTGTGGAATATTACAACTTCATGGCCATACTCTTTATACATACACATTTTTCCTAAAATATACATAAATATCAATAGAGATGAATGGTTAATCTAAAACGATTATTAAACTGTAGTGTCTAAAATAGATATTGCAATGTAAAATAGATTAAAACTCACATATCAAAGTTGAAAAATGTCACACAACTATCCATCTGCCAGTTATATAAAATTATCATAATGAAAAATTAAATTCATAACATTAGTATATCAAATTATATTGTTGTGAATATTTGTTTGCAGGCACTTTATATTGTCTAGGTGTATTAAAGGCACGGTTACAAATTGTTAATACTAATAATCCTCTAAGAAGAAGAATATTGATCTTCTTTACTGTAGTAGAAAACAATTTATTGAGAATTCAAAGACCTGGGTTCATATTCCATTCTGCTCCATGACTGAAACATGTCATTTTGTTGCTCTGATCCTGTCACATGTGCTTACAGGGATGCCTTCAGAATCAAGTACACTGTGAGGTACCATATAAATGAAAGACATCAGTACATAAAGGTTTGGGTACTTAAGAAAAGTTAAGTATCTTACACACACAGCCATAATGGATTGATTATAGAGTCAAAATACTTTCAATGCTGTTCTTGTACACTTTTGCTTACCACGGAATCAATTTCTTTCTCAAGATGATGTGGATATGGCTGCCAACTTCAGATTAAGAGCACATTTTATGCCGAGATCTATAATATTTAGATAATATATTCACATATATTTGCCTGTTTTGCATTTTATTTTAACGCTGTATAAAGTGGCATTAGTTGAATGCTAACATAGTATGCTGCCATATGAAACATACAGGGCTAATCTCTATTAATTCAGGTAAGAAACTGATTAAAGATAGAAAGTGCCCTCCTTTCTTGTGAGAGGGAAAGGCAGGTCAGCAGGTGCAAAGATCTAAGTAATACAGCAGCATCCAGTTGCTCAAGAACTAAAATTAAGTTCCTGGGAAAAATGAATTGCTGAGGAGAAAGAAGAAATTAACAATGAGAAGCAAAGATGATCATTCCCTGTGGCCTCTAAGTAGAAGATAGGTATCAAATCCCCTTAAGTCTTGAGATATCTTCTAAGAAAAGCCAGTTCTTCAACCTTCGTCTTATTCTGCAAACAAGTTCTGCATGTCTCTACAGTGAAGCTTCAATGGGGTTAGAGAGAGCAAAGTTTTGCCATGGACATACCTTCAGTATCCATTCTGACTTCATTGTGCCTTCCTGGGCTGCCGACTATATCCCTCGGGCTTTCCTGAAACCAGAATTCAGGAGCAAATGAGGTTTCCCCAATCAAATGTCAGCAAAAGCATCATAGCGTGAGGTTTTCTTGGTTTGGTGTTCAGTGTCCAGTGTCTAGTTTTCTAGGTGTCACGAGGCAGTTGCACAGGGAAATGATAAACATTTTAGATGATGGATATGCTAATCACCCTGATCTGAACACGGTACATTACATGTATCAAAGCATCACTATGTACCCCATGAATATATACAACCATGATTTGCCCATTAAAAAAACTTAAAGATGTCATTTGTTATATTTTCACCCTTTCATTTTTTTTTTTTAGACAAAGCCTAGCTGTATACCCAGGCTGGAGTACAGTGGTGCAATCTCAGCTCACTGCAACCTCCATCTCCGGGGTTTGAGCAATTCTTGTGCCTCAGCCTCCCAAGTAGCTGGGATTCCAGGCATGTGCCACCACACCCGGCTAATTTTTGTTATTTTTAGTAGAGACGGGGTTTCACCATGTTGACCAGGCTGGTTTAAACTCCTGACCTCAAGTGATCCACCTGCCTCGGCCTCCCAAAGTGCTGGGATTACAGGCATGAGCCATGATGCCTGGCCTCTTTTCACCTTTCTATCTGTAACACCTAGCATGATGTTGAAACATACTGAAAATACTCATTAAGTAAATTGAATGATATAATCGTAAAAAGAAAAGAAAGTAAGAGGCAATGGTGTCTGTGGGAATAGCAGCCGTATTCTGTATCCCACTGTCCATTGAACAGCTTCCTGGGTGCTGAGAGTCAGCGATGGTAATGCCAGCTTTCTGATTGCAGCTTTCTCATCCCTGGCTTGCAGCTACAGCAATGTGTTCTGGAGCTTTAGAATTTTCTGTGGTAGCCTCCTGATTCCTTCTGTTCCCGACTGCAGCATTCGACAGTTTCCTGGGGCCTCAGTTCTGCAGTCCTCCAGGAATCATTCCTGAAGGTCAGGCCTGAGGCCTGCTCCTCCAGCCCTTCTAGCAATTTTTCAAGTGCTTAATATCCTGTATTACATTCCTTCCTGCAGAAAATATCTAAAGCGGGTTCTATTTTGTAAACTATGCCCTGATGCCAAAGGTTTTGACACAAATGCCTACTTAACTAATTGTCAAGGACTGCCTAGAGCAATGTATTAAGAACATTGAAACTGAGTCCAAATTCAGTGAAAAAGATTTTCTATGCCTGGCATGGGAGAGTCATTACATGTTTGCCACCTTATAATACATCAGCCTTACCTAACAAATCTCCGTGTATGTGTACTAATAAATATAAAATTTAAGATAGATAAAATTTCAAAATTTTATTCCTATGCAAACGGGTATAGTGAAAATAAACTAGACCAAAATTAAGCAAAGATCGCATAGAAGGAAATGTTAAATTTATTCACAGGAATGCTAATTGAACCATATGCGAGTTACAATTTATCAAACTCGAAATAGCAAAAGTTACTTCAATACAATCCCACTAATCTAAACCTACTCTTTAAATATAAAATTGTCTGGCCATTTTGTTCTTTGAAGTTGCTGAATTGCGCACTGCTGGAAAGGATTTTAAAGGATTAATTTTAAAGAAACTTCAAATCAAAAATCAAACTATCAGAAAAGAATATAACAACAACCCCCCAAAAACCCTCTGTTCCTGTTCCTTCATAACAATTTACCTTGGTAGGTAGGTTGGTGAGGGTTAGCCCCCATTCTGAAGGGTAATCATTCTTCTCCTGAGAGTGTTAATACTTCAGTCATTTAAGCTTCCTAATTTGATGCTTTTTGGTTAAGAAGGAAACCTTAAATGAGGAAAGGAAATGCTGAGAGGAAATTACTTGAACTGAATTTAATAGTTTTGTGATGTGAAGCTGTGATCACATTTTTTTCACAGTATGAGTCAGTCATATAAATGTTTGGTTTACTTAGTTTCTTAATTTGATTTGAAACTAAACGAAGCAAAACCTGTCGGCAAAATGTAATTTTTCGTGAGTTAAACTACACTGATTTCATTATAATATAACATTCATATTTGTAAATGAAACTGGTTTAAATGGCTTTTGGTCAGCATAAAACTCATTTTTAAAAGTATGTTTTTAAATGAATTTGTGGTCCATGCTATAATTTCAATAAATCTGCCTCCTACATGGGGATTTGAAGATCAAGGTTATAGTTACTATTAGTGTCAACACAATGTAAGTAGAGTTCATTATGAAACTCACTGGGGATTTCTAAAGTGATTACATGCTCTTTGTAATCCACAAAAAGGAACTCTTCAAAAGATAACAATTCAATGAGATGAGATGGGAATCATCTGGTTCACTTGTAAATCATATCCTCATTTTTTTGTGGTATGTCATTGCTGTGCTATCCTATTAGCACCAGAGAATGAAATTCAAGAAGGTTGTTTTTTATTTTGCATCCTTATAAAAATGGAGAGCGGACTGAGCATCAGCTCTTAGGGTAGCTTCCTACCTAGTCTCTGGCAGAGGCCTCCATCAAACCCACAGAAACTCCAAACCACCTTTTTTAATGCAATCAAGTACGTTCCCCAGTGGTTTCATGTTATAAGCAAATACTTAGTACTAACTTTTCCTTTTAAATTTTACACCAATCTTTTTTTCATTTTTCTATTCCCCACATATTATTCTCCTCAAGCGGTCAGAATGAGCAATAACCAACTTGATACCTCAATGCTCCCATGACCAAGCATTGTTTTAAGCTACTACATTTGTGGTAACTTGTTAGAGATGCAATAAAAACACCAGTACAGGAGTATTGTAAGAAAGCATAATTACAGGGCCTACTATAGTGCCTGATATATATTAAGCCCTAAATAAGTCTTAGTTTCCTCCCATAACTTATCTAGGAAACTCCAATTCATTTATTCACCAAAAGCTTAGTAATAATAATAATAATAGCACATTCTATGTGCTGAACACAATTCTAGAAACTCACGGAGTTTACCTCTTAATCAAAGGAGCAAAATCACTTTATATACTTGAGGTGATTGTTCACATGCTATCCAGATCAGGCTCAAGGAGGCATTTGTTTCTCTCATCTATCACGCCACAGGCTCCTACACATGCTCACACATGTCAACAAGACCTACCAACAGCTGCTCATTTCCTAATCTTTGACCTGCTTGCTTTGGGTGAGTTGGTTTCTGTGGAATTTTAAATGGAGAGACTTAGTTATGTTTTGTTTTGCATTCAAGAAGCAGATGAAAACTAAATGCTACTGATAGATTTGGTCTTCGTGTGCCTATCTCTGTTCACACAACCACAAAAATTCCGAAGGTCCAGCCAAAAAATCTCTATGACCTCTAATGGCCACAAAGCACAGAAGTTCAAATCACTCTCCTTAAATGGTAAGACAGGAGACAGGGAAGCCCGGAAGTGAGGATGGGGGTGGAGTAAAAATGAAATTGCTGCTATTCCCCTTAAAGGTTTCATAGTTGGAAACACTGAATCAAACATCTATTTTGGTAAGTTCAAACTTACAATCTTGAGTGCAGGTGAGCCAGGGCATAAACTCAAGCTGTTTTTCCAAAAGAACTGTAGAACTTGCTAGGGAAGAGTTGATTTAAACAGCCAAGCATCCTGCCTTTGCCTTCTCCTGCTCCACCTTTCCTAGAAAGCTTGCTGATTTATCCAACGAACTCAAACCCACCACAGAAATGAAATAGTTCTCTGACTAGTCCTTGGGACAAAAATGCTTCCGGATGCAAGGGACTTAGAAAATCCTTCATTATCCTGCCAATGCTGGACGCTGCAGGGTCCTCCACCCCAGACCAATTCCTCCTGGTAGGACTAAGGTAGTTCTGCTTCTATAGTCACCATTAAAGTCCCCTTTCCAGAGTTCAGAATCCTACCCAGTGATGAACAGCGGGGAGTTAGTCACCCCTGAGGAGCACTCAGTAGAACACATTCTCACCCTGTGACCTTTGTAGTTTGGCTCTGCTTCCAATTGCCTCCTGCTATATTTGGGTCCCTGTGACTAAAGGGAGGACCTACTGGAGAGAAGCGGACTTTTATTAGAGCAGGGATCCTGGTCAGATAGGTTAGGGTCTCCGCGGGGGGTCTGCCAGCCTCATAAACTGATGTTCACTCTGCGATTGCAGCATCTCACTGTCCAGGGAAATCAAGTCTCGCTGCCAGAGAAGGAATCTAGCTGCTTCTCTCCGGAGTGATTCTGAAGGTCTTTTGGTTTGCTGGAGCTCTCCCTTTTGCTTCCCTTTCCTCTCTGTGTGTAAATGTCTGTGTGATACTTTTTTCATGTTTTTATTGATGTTGAGAAGTTGGTACAAAAACAATACTAACGGTGTACGATTTGGTCTCCTGGTTTCCCACATCTCCCCATCTCCTCTAGCAGCTGGTATAGCTGGACGACTGTTTATTCCATGGCTTATTTCCCCTTTATCTTTGATGTCCCAGGATGTCAAAGGTTGTAAATTTAATATTGATTTTATAAAGTAGTTTTACTCTAACATGTCAGTTATGATTAACTTCAACCTGGAAGAAGCTCAGCCACCGATCTGGATTCGCACGCAATGTGGCTCCCCAGCTCTCAGACTCTCTGAGTGAATGCTTTATTTATTAGAGTATGCAGCGGGTTTGTAAAGGCCAGAACAGCCCTAAGCCCCCAGAACCTGGGCCCTTACATTAAGCTTGAAAATCTAAGTAGATCAGAGAGACATATCGTTTGCTGGCATGTCAACAGACAGAAGAGTTTATAGATCACATTATACCCCAGTGCATATAACCAGGGAGAGAGGAATGAGAAGTCTTACTTGAATTTCAACCCCTCCCTCCCTTTCTCCAGGCCTCCAGTGCTCTTATGTTCCACCACCAGGATGGGGGTTATTGCTGTAATAACAGTGATAAAAGCTGACACTTATTGAACCTTTTCAGTGTGTTGGCCACTTAATAAGCATCAAGCCCAGTGTTTAGAATTTTCTATGTGCCATCTCATTTAATACTTACATCAGTCCTATGAAGAGAGTATTTATGATTATTATTATCATTATTTATTATTATTATTACCCACATTCTACAGATGAAGGAACTAAGAAATCACACTGCTGCCACTTTGGAAGTTAGAATTCAATTCCAGGCAGTCTGATCCCCAACAGCCCACATTCTAGTCCCTAATGCCATAATGCATTACATATCAGAAAACTGGAAAGTGACATTTTTGCACCAATCATGCTGAGATGACATCTTTGGCTAAATTAGTATTTTCTGCTCTTTTGATGCAAACTGATCTTCAAGCAAAATAGTATAATTCATCCCCAAATTCCAATTCATCCCCAATTTCTCTGTTAAGTGAAGGCAAGTGGTGTTTTTATCTGGTGATACTAAACCTCTCTCCCTCCTCACCCTCTGGAACAATTTCTCCCTGGATGATGAAGCTCAGGATGTTCACCACTTTGTAGCGGGAAGCTCTTCCTGAAGCCATGTGACCGTGTTCCTGCTCACCAGCTGCTCACTGCAGGTGCTGCAAAGGGGCCACTCAGGTTAAAGATATGGATCACAGCCTTCTTATCTTGGGGATCTCAGCTTACAATATTTGAGCATTGCAGAGGCCAATACAACAGGGAGCTGACAGAGGTGTACTTGGGTGCTTTATCACCCAAGTTCAATGTACTGCTTGAGCTTATGCATGGCCTAAGTCCTCCACTTCACCCTCCGGGCTGAGACAGAGCAGGCCAGGAGTCTGTCTGGGACTGCTTTACCCGATATTTTCCTTCTTCCTTTTCCTGTATTTTAACAGTGGGAAAAAGGATAGATTGAGGCAGATTGAAGATGGTGCCAAATTCATTGAAACACCTCTTATCAAGAGGTGGAATCTCTGTTTCATCCCCTTGAATCCGGGTGGGCTCTGTAACTCCTCTGACCTATAGAACACCATGGAAGGAATGCTGAGTCCATTTCTAGGCCCAGACCTTAAGAGACCAGCAACCTCCACTTCCACTTACATGCCACAAGTAAAACCTATCCTGACAAAGAAACCATAGGCAAGGCCCTGAGATTACATGGCAAGGGACAAGGGCCCAGCTGAGCCTGCCAAGGCATCAGACATGTGAGTAAAGCTGTCCTGAACCCTCCAGACCAGACCAGACACCAGCCAAATGCCACCAAGTTATGCCAGTTAAAGCACAGGGAGCAGAATTGCCTGAATTCCTGCCCTGCAGAATTGTGAGACGTAGTAAAATGGTAGCTGTTTTGTGGTAGTGGGTTACATAGCAGTAGATGAAAGCTATAGGTACATAGGTGCCTGGAATAAATCACTTCAGCTTTGAAGGCCCCTGGACTTGCAGCTGGCATTCACAGGTGGAATGGTGCTCTGCCCAGCCCAACTTGATGCATTCAAGCATAAAGAAGAGCATGCTGCCTTCTCCAAATAACTCTTAATGTGTGACTGGAGACCATTTCTGTGAGACAATCACTTGTGTGCTGTCCTGGGGAGCAAGTCTTCCCAAGTGATTACACATTGTTAATGAAAGATTAATCCTTTAGCATATTAGCGTCTCATAATTCATGGGCCAGTTGGAACCCAAACCCAAGCCAAACACACTGAGCCCATGCTTTATTTTTCCTGTTAATTTCCTCAGTTACCACATTACTTTCAACAGACAGAAGGTAAACTCTTCACTTCAGAAGAAACACATAGAAAGCCCTGCTCCCAAGTGGATAAGGAAACACAATATTTGTTGTAAGGCCTAACAGTTATGGTGAAAGACATAAAGGTAGGCTCTTTTAGTCAATAGTTTTCAAAAATAATTTCATTCTTCTATTTAATGACATGTGCTTTCACGTACACTGTCATTTAAATGAGAAAAAGCAGTATATTTTGGAAACATAATGCAAAGTCTTTGAATATTCACAGTTTGTCAACCCATAATATACTTTCATGGAAATGAAATTATTAAAAAACAACCCAAGAAAAAGAAATAACGGAGACTTGAGCCCATTCATTTGACAGAAGATGCTGAGGCTCTGGAGGTTTGGGGTTTGATTGCCAGACTTGCCATGTATCAAAGGTGTGATTTGGCACAAGTGACTTCAGCACATCTCTGAGTCTTACTTTCCTTCTATGTAAAATACCTACCATATGTGCTTGCACACATGCAAGTCCTTGTCTCCAGCTCTGCTGTAGGAGGAAACCAAGCTAAAACACCACCTACAGGGAAATATTAAGTTGGCAGGATTTTATTATTGGAGGAATATATAAAATTGACCATACACTGAAATATGCAACTGTATTAGTCCATTTTCACCCTGTTGATAAAGACATACCTGAGACTGGGTAATTTATAAAGAAACACAGCTTTAATGGACTCACTGTTCCACGTGGCTGGGGAGGCCTCACAATCATGGTGGCAGCTGAAAGGCACATCTTACACGGTGGCAGGCAAGAGAGAATGAGAGCTAAGTGAAAGGGGAGGCCCCTTATAAAACCATGAGATCTCCTCCGCCTTATTCACTACCACAAGAACACTATGGGGGAACCACCTCCATGATTCAATTGTCTCCCACTGGGTCCCTCCCACAGCACATGGGAATTATGGGAGCTACAATTCAAGATGATATTTGGCTGGGAACAAAGCCAAACCATATCAGCAACCATTAAGAAGAGTGAGAGGGCCAGGCACGGTGGCTCACGCCGGTAATCCCAGCACTTTGGGAGGCCGAGGCAGCTGAATCATGAGGTCAGGAGTTTGTGACCAGCCTGGCCAACATGGTGAAACTCCATCTCTACTAAAAAATACCAAAAATTAGCTGGGCGTAGTGGCAGCCACTTGTAATCCAAGCTACTCGGGAGGCTGAGGCGGGAGAACAGCTTGAAGCTGGGAGGCAGAGGTTGCAGTGAGCTGAGATCATGCCACTGCACTCCAGCCCAGGCGACAGAGTAAGATTCCGTCTATAAAAAAAAAAGAAAAAAAAAATGAAGAGTAACAGAAATCAATCCAGTTGATTTGAGAAATTTCCATGACATATTGTTAAGAAAGAAAAGCAAGATGCAAAAAAAAAAAAAAAAAAAAAGAAAAACTTCAACCTTCTATCTGTATATAAGCATACTTATTTTTAATTTTATATATGTGAACTATAAAAGGGTACATTACTCATTTGCTAAATGTGGTAGGGGGTGTGGAAATGAAGGGGAGGAGGCTAGGAAAGCAAAGCAAAAGAGGACCTTAAAAACGCCACATGTATGGCATGATGACATGACTCCATTCATGTAAAATCACACAGTCATGAATCCAGGCCTAGGATGAATGAACAATAGTTGTCAACATGCTAATGGTAATTATATCTGGAATATGATACTTCAGGTAGGCATTTACTTCCTTTGCTCTTTTCTTGTTTTAAATTTATAACAAGCATAGGTTAATTATAAAATCCAAAAAATATTAAAGCAATAAATATATAAACAAAAACCAAAGAAACAGTTTAGCATAGTGGTTAAGACCATGGATGCTGGGGCCAGATGACCACATTTAAATTCTGGCTCCGTCACTTATGATTGTGTGGCCTTGGGTGAGTTATTTCATTTCTTTGGGCTTCTGTTTCCCAATGTGTATGGAGATAATAATAATGTAGTAATGGGCTATTAAGAAAATTAAGTGGCCGGGTGTGGTGGCTCACGCCTGTAATCCCAGCACTTTGGGAGGCCAAGGCAGGCAAATCACGAGGTCAGGAGTTCGAGACCAGCCTGACCAACACGGTGAAACCTCATCTCTACTAAAAATGCAAAATTTAGCCAGGTGTGGTGGCGCATGCCTGTAATCCCAGCTACTTGGGAGGCTGAGACAGGGGAATGACTTGAACCTGGGAGGCGGAGGTTGCAGTGAGCAGAGATGGCACCACTGCACTCCAGCCTGGAAAAAAACAGGAAGAAAATTAAGTGAAAACTATAGGTAAAGTTTTTAGAATGGTGCCTGGTCCATAGTAAATGTTACACAAAGGCTAGCTGTTACAATTTCTGTTTAATTGATTGTTAAAAAGGAAAAACTGAAGGGCTTAAATGCTACAACCTTTAGTTTGTCAGGGAGGGAAGATATGCGTCACCATAGTCATGGGCTGTATGACCATACGTACATAGCCATTCTACTCTGGCAGCTAAGGCAGCTTCTATTTCCAGAAAGAAAGAAGAAGAAGAAAAAAAAAAAAAAGAAGAGAGAAGGAAGAAAGAGGGTAGACAGAGTTGGAGGAAGAGAGGGAAGAAGGAAAACAGAAACGGTTTAGGGAGAGAGAAGACAAGAGGAGGAAGAGTAGGAGGGAAGTAGAAAAAGAAAAGAATAAAATGCTTCAAAGATTCCACTTGGATGCTGGTGGGATAGCGTAGGTCTGACAAACTCTCCCTTTCCCCAAGGTGTCCTACCTAGCCTGAAGAATTCACTTCCCAGCTTTCTGGTCACCCCAGTTCTTCATGAGGCATGCAAGTTCATGTTAGTGATTTTATTTTTCTTAATTGAAATGTAACTGTTAGTATAGTACATTTTGCTGACATTCATGTCACATTTCCTGGATACCAGATAAAAAAACTTTTAATTAGTTATAAATGAGAATGTATACACAACAATTCTGAAAGTGTTTCTTCTTCAAAGTTTGCTTCCAAGTATGATACATGTGACTTTAGTGCCAATTCTTATTAACTGTGCACTGCAGTGTGCGAACACCCATGACACATTTACCCAAATCCAGTCACAAAAATATTTCTAATTAGCCGTAAATGAGAATGTACACACAACATTTCCAATAGCCACTCTGTTCCTATCAAAGTTCACATCAGAGAAAACTTAAACTGTTGCCGCTGAGCAGCCTTGCTCCGATTCCAACAACTCCTGTTTCAGAAATGCCTAGAAAATTGACTCTTTAGATCTTGCTAGGTAACAGATCTGAGGCAGATTCATTTCAACCCAAGTCCTTTATTTGATATACGTGTGCTCCTGAACCCACCTAAAATGCATACCATAGCCCTTCAAAGGCAGTGATACAATTACTTGGTTAAATATTTTGGCTGGATTTCCTGTTTTCAGAGGCCTGGGCTTTGCAATCTGCAGCTTCTGCATCTGCACGTGGCCACTGGGGCAGTATTAAATGGCACTACAACTGCCAACCTCCAAAAGAACCAAGTCTCACAGGGAAGGTTCCAGGCCCCCATCCTCCACTGTGAGCCACACTGACCGATGACTCCAGATCTCAGTAACTGCCTTCAAATCCTTGGACCACCTTTAGCTTTCTATAGAAATGCTTGGCTTTAAGCCTCCTAAGATGATCACAAATCATAAAGTACCCTCCTCGGTTCAAAGTGTCAAGTTTGTAAAATCACGTTGGTTATAATTCAGATATTCTCCATCCTCAAGGTTGTGAAGCATTCTGATCTGCTCTTAGATTTCTGTATAATCTTTCCTTCGTTTTATAACAGGCTTTGTCTTCTGTTGCTCTGTGCAAATAGCACCCCTTGACAAGTCATAAGGCCATGATATGCGCACGGTACATCACATTGAAAGAGGGGCTTTATGTGAGGGGAGGAGAAATGGTTCTGTGCGACTTTGCTTACTTTCACTACCTTTAAAAACTCATTAAGTAGGATTCTGCCTTTTACTTGCTGAAGTGTTTAAAATCCATTTTAATGAAAAATTCTAATCCTATATAATCACGCCATAAGTACCTTCTTTCTGTTCAAAGAGGAAACAGTGTTAAATTTTAATGCATACCTCTGGCAGGCTATAATAAAAGTGTTCAGTCAGTTTTAAATCCGATTAGTGTAACTGTTACAGATTAGAAAAAAAAAAAAAAATCCCAAGTGATTGGAGCAAGTCCCCAACTCAAGGAAACTAACTTAGGGGGCCTTCATTTCAGACTCAAAGAGAGCATCAAGACCTTAGAATTTGTTCAGAAGCGAATAAAAGCAAGGACTTGTGCCAGGGATTGCAGGGATGTAAAGACAAGCTTGCAAATAGGAAGCAGATAGGACAGAATGCAACCTGGAACGAAGTGGACTTAGAGCCAGAGAGAGAAAACTGGGAAATCCTACAGGAATTCTGAAAGGACAAAAGGACATTCCAGGGAGAGAAGCATTGAGAACTTTCAGAGAATGAAAGTTCTAAAAGAGGCCTTAAAAGACAGATAGAACTCCGTAGATGAGGTAACAATGGCATTGTTGCTAAGGTGGGAAAGGTAGTTTTCATAGAATTAGGGAAAGTTCCTTTTTTTCTTTTTTTTTAGAACTTAGAGAAGGGGAGGGGAATTCCTCTTTGTTGAGCGCTGCAATTGCACAGGCACTAGACACACACATGTGTTTTCTCATTTAATCCCCACAGCATCCCGGTGCGGTGGGCATTTTATCCTCATTTTATAGATGGGAAAACTGAAGCTCAGAGAGATTGTAAGACTTGCCTAAGGTCAAACAGCTAGCCACTGGTGGCACTCAGAAGAAAACCACAGTTGAGCCCCTCTCAGTATTTAGTCTCAGGAACTCCTTGAATCACACCTTCCTCTTAGCCATCATGAAGGCCTAACCTGTTCTAAAAGAGTTTCCTGACCTCCTGAGTCAGAAATGACATCTCTGGTCCTGAATTCACAGCATTCTGATTTTCTATTTCCCACATGGCAGCAATTGCACCCTGCCTTAGGTTGTTATTTCTCATGGAAACATCCACCTCAGTGCTTCCAAATTGGTAGGGTCAGCTGAGTAGGGCAGGAATGGTTTTAAAACCTGAGAAAATGCACATATACGCACTTAAATATTTATATTTATAAGACTGCCCTCTCACTCACTTCACCTCACTTTCTCCCATAGTCTAATACGTACAGAGTGGGTGACAGCTGTCTAAACCCTGAAGGCACCAGCAATGAACACTTAAACATAGGCTAAAACCAACCCCACACAGGTGAGGACCAGTAAGCTAACTAGACTCAAAATCAGGTGACTTGATGTTGGGTCCTAATTGTGACATTTACTAGCTGTGCCATCCTAAACAACTTACCCCCTCTGAGATCCAATTTTATCATCTATAAATTAAAAAACATTGTATCTGCTTTACCTGCACGTTAGGATTATTGTGCAGATACGATGGACAAACCTGTAAAGTCATACACAACGTTATGATATTAACGTGTGTGGATTAGAAACACATTGAAAATAGAACCCTGCCTCTTGCTTTTTTATACATATCGTCAGTGATTGCTCATAGTAGATATTTAATAATAGGTGTTGAGTCACAGACGGAACTCTTATAACGTTGGGGAAGTAACAGCGTATCCAACCATGATGTCAGGAAAGGTACTGAGATGTTCTCCACCTGAGATAACATTTGCCATCCTTGCCTCCCCAGCCTAGATATGTTTTGAAGGCAATGCCTGTTTGAAAGGCATGGCTGTGTGGGGCTTTGTGCCTTGAAATGAAAAGTTTTGGGCTCTAGATGATGATCATTCACCAACTTTATTCCATCGTGCTCTCCATTTTTTACCTCCAAACCAAGATGCTCACCTATACCTCTTCAAAACCAAGATGCAACTTCTGCCTTAGATCAGTTAGTGGCTGTTCAAGAGCAGAGGACACTTTTTACCTTTCAAAAAAAAATGCTAATGGGTGACTTAAAAACTTCATTTCCTCATTAAAAAAGGACCAGGAAGGGGAAGTGAAAGCCAAATACAAACCCCCACAGTAAGAGAAAAAAACTGTAAAAAATAAAAATAAAAACAGGGATTCATGAATGCAGGAAGAAATTAAAACCAACCTGTAGGCCCTCATAAATACAGCAATCAGGCAGCTCCACACATGCAGCCCACATTTGAATTTTTATTTTACATGGAGTATTTTTGTATCTGCTTTGCCTAAATTTGGCCTGTTACCAAAGCCTAATGACGCTACTTTATGTTAAGCTTTTCGAATGAACTAAACTTAAAACTAGGGGAAGAAAAAACTGTTAATTTATCTTGCAGGAAAAGGTGTTATAATTTGAATGAAAAACAGCAAGCAGACAGATAAAAAGGAGCTGGCACAACACTTGGGCAATCAGTGATGGTGTTTTGTACCTGCAGGCTGAGAAATTGTCTCCCTCGTTGTATGATGTTATTACCATTGCTTATTTTCACTTGTACATTAGGTTCAAGCATAATCATGCGAAGATTTGAATGTTCTCCACAGATTTACTATTTTAATAAGCTCATAATGTAAAACGCTATGTGTGTTGACAGTGGTATTTACCCTGTATTAAGAAAACAAATCAAATCATTTTCTTTAAAATGATAAGTAGCCTAATTTGACCTTTCTACAGGCTCTGGTCAGTAGAAATGGACCCCTACAATAGTCTTCTCTCCCATCTTCCAGTCTTTTATCCCATCTATCAATAAGGATACTGTTCTCACAGACCATGTTGCCTTATCATTTTGGAAACTGCCCTTGTCCTACTGAAGGCCATGAGGCAGAGTGAGACAACAATAAGCTATATTCATGAATATTCATGGCACCAAAAATATTTTCAGATATAAGAAAGCAGATGTGGTATCTAGTTCATAAATCTGGATTATGAAGTAAAATCTATGGCTAAGTGGGTGATATGCAAACAGCAGTAGACATAGAATCAATGCATGAGCAAGGGGGAGAATCGTTGGCATAGGTAAATTCAAGTTGCAGAGGAAACTGGAGGCTGACATTGAATTCAACATGGAAACAGAGAGAGAGTAGTGTATCCAGTCTCAGTGGGTCCTTTTGGGTCTCTATTTTGAGAAATAATTTAATAGCATTTTTAAAGATATGGGCTCACTGTAAAAAAAAAAAATTGGAAAATATAAACAAACATGAAGAAATCTATGGGTCTATTTCTCAGAAATAATCCTTGCTACTGATTTCAGATCTTATTATTCTAGGCTTCTTCCATGCATATTTTAATAGGTTCATCTGACACATACTGATTTTTAAATTACCTTTTTTACTTATGTCTGGTTAACGTCTTTTCATGTGATTAAATATTCTCCAACTGCAGTAATACTTTACTAGCTATATAATATTCCATTAAGGAACACTATGCTGCCTGTGGTTGGGTATTTAGGTGCCTCCACAACCTAAGATAGTAATAAACTTACAGCAAGTTCTTTTTGAATACCAAAGTCTGACCATCCCCCACTCCTCACAAGACATTTTGCAGCTTTCTTAAAGCCCCTGACTCTTGCGAATTTAGTGACTCAGACTTTCCCGTCGACTTCTATTTAATTTTAAGGATGTATTACACACACATCGCTCAAAATAAAGCTCCTCAAAATAATTGCATCTACATCAATTAGCGTTTTTATTCTGTAATTCCATAAGGGTATTTCATATATACCTCTATTTTCTTCTGCAACAACAACCTTAGAATAAATATGATATGAGAAAGTATACACGCTTAAGACGCACTGCACAATTACTTCCACCTAATCCAAAGACGATTTTCATTTATCTATTGATTCACTCAAGAAATATTTATTAAGCACCTATTGTATGAGTTGCAATGTGCCACATGCTGAGACAGAAATATTTCAGAATCTACATTGGGTATGTCTTGACTTCAAAGACAAAGCCACAAGGAAATGTTTATGTTTTTCCTATATTTTCCTCAGATATTAAGTACAGAATCAGTACTTAATTTATGTTATATAAAGATGTCACTCTACTTTTGAACGGTATGTGAACTTTTTTCAGCTTGTTGACTGATTGATTGATAAGAAGAAAATCTAATGAGTCTCTCAAAAATAATTGTACCAGTCAGGGCCAAATCCCAAGGTTTTCAGCAGTTCTGTCCTTACGTGACCCTTAGATATCAGTTATGCAAGACACTCATTTTGATAATTGAGATGAGCAAATGAACAGTTATGTTAATAATTTTCCCATCACTTCCCTCATGACATTTTAGGCCCTGTTCATCAACATTCATCCAATACTTCCCTTGTGTCTCCTCATGCCAGCCTATGACCTTTTATCCCATCATTTCACTTACACTACATCTGCCCTTATTTCTCAGTTCTTCACTGGTTCAGCTCTAAACCAAAGGCTCCACCCATTCCATCTCCCAGCCTTCAAACACCCTCCAAAACTCCGATCAAACTAAACAATGGCCTTCTCCTCCTAAGTACTTCAAAGAACACTCAAAGCTGGCCTCAAAAATCTTCCCTGACTGGTTGGAAGGAAAAGCAGCTTTCCAAAGAGTTCCATCTCAACAGCATGCCATTCCCCATGGAAAGTGTATTTGGATATAGATAGTGTTGTTACATATGTATGAGAATATGTCTTACTTATTCACCTGCCTTTTTTCAGCCTGATTGTGAGCCCCTGAAGACTGAGAACATGTTTTCTCTGTATTCTATAATGATCCCATCCCCACAGAGTCATACTGCTAAATGTTGGTGCCACCTTTCTTCAAGGCAGCTATCAGTAATTACAATATTTTAACTGGTCAAGTCTAACTGGGAATACAGATTTTTAGAGCTGGGAGGTGACATTGCAGGTCACCTAGTCCATCGCCCTCTCTTTTTTTAAGGTACATTTCTTATCTACTGTGTGTCACACACCATGCTAAGCTCTTTAAGTGAATTATCTCATGTGATCCTCACAAAAGCTCCAAGGGTAGGAACTCTAATCATCCCCATTTTTGTGTGCATACCAAAACTCTCCTCGTGCTGTTTCACAATGAAATATACATAAATGAATGAATATTAACAGCTCAGCCAAGATCGGGACTTGAGTAAGACAGAAGAAGCACCTGGGGAACAAAACGTAAGGAGACACTCACTCTCAGGGTTGTGAAAGCGCCTCCTTCGGTTTTGCACTCTGGGTGCCTCCCTTGCTTCACCCCAGTCCCAGCCCCAGCCTAAACCTTATTGCATGTCAGGTACCGCTCCAAATATATTTACATTTTTAATATTTACAACAATCCCATGAGATAAGAAATATTAGTATCTTCTTTTACAAATGAGGAAACAGATAAAGTAATATGCTTAAAAATCTCAGAGTTAGCAGAGACAGGGACGGGATTCAAATCCAGTCATCCTGACTGGAGGTAGACATATAATTGAATGAATACCTGAATGAAGGAATAAATAAATAGAATGCTATAAAATGTTGGGAAATGCAGAAACCTTTACATTTTATATTTACTTTTTATATATTTACTTTTAATCCACTTCACTGTTTCAGTTAACAAATAAAGCCAGCATAGTGAAATGGAACAAGTATAGACTTTGAAGCTAGACAAGACTGGTTTTGAACAGTGCTTCTGTGTGAACTTAGGAGAGCACTTATCTATCTGCTTTAACCTGCATTATCTCGTTTTGTAAATTTTTATGAGTCTTCACCAAAAAGTACATAACCAGCATACAATGCCTAGAGCTGGGTGCAGTGTTCATGCTTGTAATCCCAGCACTTTGGGAGGCTGAGACAGGGAGACTGCTTTAGGCCAAGAGTTCTAGGCTAGCCTGAGCAACATAGTGAGACCCCATCTTTACAAAAAAAAAAAAATTAGCAGGGCATGGTGACATGTGCCTGCAGTCCTAGATACTGAGGCAAGAGAATCATTTGAGTGCAGGACTTCAAGGCTGTAGGGAGCTATGATCACACCACTGCACTTTGGTCTGCAAACACTTGTCAAGTACTCAATGTAAGGTAACTTTTATTATTTTATCATGTATACTTTTGGGACAAAAGAATCATACTGTAGAAACTATGGCAAATTGATACAATAGTCACAACTCTACTGTAAAATATGGCTGCCATGGACAAATCACATATTGAAGACTCATGTATCAGCCAGGATAGGCTAAATTATGCTGAAGTCACAAACTAAAAGCCCACTTCTCAGTGGCTTCACACAACAAAGGTTTGTTTCTTGTTAACTGTACATATCTGAAGCCAGCCAGCAGGGGCTCGGCTTTAGTTACTCAGGGACTGGAGGTGACAGAGGTATTATCTTATAATAGCTGCTCCTTCTGGAATGTGCAGTAGCCTCAGTCACCAGCAGAGGGGGTGCTAGAGGGCCTCACATTGTTAAGTACATATTAGTATTGGAAATGACGTATGTCACTTCCACCCACAACCAACTGCAAAAACTAGTCAACATGCCCCCATCCAACTGTAAAGTGGTAGAGAAATGTAGTCCTCCCATGCTTGGAAGGAAAAAGCAATCAGACATGGCGAGAGCTAGATGATTTTCCCACAGACAGGTCCCTTAGCCCACAATGCTATCAGAAACAGTCTTAGATTATGCAAACAACTGAAGGACTATTTCCCAAGTTGGTTTATCCTCATTGTTGAAGAAACGAAGCGTAGAATTGGGTTCATAATCTAGTTTTTGTTTTTTGGTAAGAAATGCGTTTTATCCTCATGCTGACTTAGCACAGGCTGATCTGGTCAGTTTGGGTGTGGGGAACAGCCTTATATACAGTCATTGCTGGAGTTGTCCTGAGTATGCCAAAATAAAAAATGCTGTCAGCTAGAAAGAAACTTTGCACAACAAAGTGTTAAATGAAATAGTACCAGGCAAAATAAGGTAATGCTCTTTTGCTGTCTAGCACCACATAAGATGCTAACTGAAAGAGTAAATAAAAACACTCAACGTGCATTTAGCTTTCATAATTTACCTTCTGCAAGGTTGATTTCAAGTATGCAGAATGTGCCACATTATTTAGGCTGTAAAAAGGAGCTGCTTTACACTACCTGCCATGTACAATTATAATAATCTGTCAGACAAATATAATTAGGGAGTGTGATGTCTGTTTGAGTGTGAAGGCTTTGATTGTGTGGTATTGTCTGCTTTCCCCTGTGGCACAGCATAAACAATTGTACCCAGTGGTAACTCTCAGCCAGGACTAATGCTCAGAGTCAGCAACGCCCCATCAAATAGCACAGATGGTTGGGTTTAGGTTTGAGGTTGTTGGCTTGTTTGCGTCCACCTCCCCACACACAACCCTTTCAAGTTTTGGTCAGCAAACCTGACTAAAATGAAGCCTTCTGCAGTACAATCTGGTGGGTCTCCAAGATATTATATTAATAAATCATAGTTAATAAGTCATAAAAGTCAATGGGAGACTCAGGCAGAGTATGGTCAATTAACAAGTCCCAATCACTTCAGTGATGAAAAACAGGCTGAGAAAAGAATGCGTGGGTCACTTTAATGATTAAAAAAAATTAGGTGACACTTTGTGGATTTAAAAGATAAAGTTGTTATTATGTGGAGTAAGTTGTGATTGTGATTTGTTATTAGATTCTCACACCAGCTGGCAAAATAGAAAAGGTAACCATCATTACAGCCTTTCATAATAGTATTTAGTAAACTAGATTGGAAGCATGTTTCATTTTAAATTAGTCAGTAGTCTTGCCATTCCATCTCTACTAACATGAATCAGCCTATTTTACTTAATTTCATTTTGTTATTATTTTCTGAGACAAAGTCTCGCTCTGTCACCCAGGCTGGAGTGCAATGATGCAATCTCAGCTCACAGCAACCTCCTCCTCCCAGGCTCAAGGAACCTTCCCACCTCAGCCTCCTGAGTAGCTGGGACCACAGGTGCATGCCATCACACCTGACTAATTTTTTGTATATTTGGTAGAGACAGGGTATCCTCATGTTGCCCGGGATGGTCTCAATCTCCTGGACTCAAATGATCCTCCCACCTCAGTCACCCAAAGTGTTGGGTTTCAGGTGTGAGCCATTGCTCCCAGCTGATCAGGCTATTTTAAATTTTATTGCCTAATTGATTATCTTTTTATTACTGTAACCTTCATAACCAGAGATTTTGCTGCGGTACTTCCCTACAGGAGACCATTTTTGCTCTTTAAGAGGAGACTTACTTAGATGAGACTTAAGAGATATCAAATTACCAAATTCTGCTGTGTTGTAATTCATGCGGTAGAGAAGTTTGGTATTATAATCCAAAACACAGCACCTAAACTAATGGTCAACCCAAAGGAACAATGAGGATTTGACAATTTGTTTTCTTTTAAATTACAAATATATAACATTCTAATGGTTTCTGGACCAACTTAGAAAGATCAACAACTTTGCATTAACCACAGAGGTTTCTTGCATTTACGAGAGAGCATTAATATTCTCTCTCTCTCTGTCCAAATGAGAAAAGAACCCCAGAGATGAATTCTTATATATCTGGTACCTTTATGCTAGCTATAGATGTGAAATAATTTTCTGGTTGAATCCACTACTGAGAAAGAATATTATTTTTACAATATTTTGATGTTCGAGTCTGCCAATGTAGACTGTAAGAAATATAACAAACCGATAATAAAATAATGACAGATCATAAAATCTTTGCATTGGAAAGACCTCTTCCCAAGTCGAAATGATTATTTTCTCCTTTGGATCCCACTGCACCTTGTACAGTTTTCTTTTCTGGCTGTTATAAGGGTATGTCTAACTCTATTGATCTACAAATTTTCTGATGCCAGAGATTATGTTTTACTTCTCTTTGCCTCTCTAAGGCTTAAAATAGTGCCTAGGTTATCATGAATAGGTTACCATGAATAGCTGAATTGATAGATGGATAGATGAAGAAAACAAATTCTACATTGTAATAACGGGTATTTGTTGGCCCCTCCCCAGAATCCATTTCCTGCCTTCCTATCTCCACTTTTCAACAGTTCCAACTTACATTCGAAGACTCAGGTGGTTCAAGGGAAGCACTTATCATCTCCAACTCCAAGAGTCAAATACGCAACCTATGTTAAACCAATCAGCACATTCCATCCAGCTAATCAGTGACTGGCTCTGCCTTGAGCACGTGACTTGAGTAAAGGCTTCCATTCAGAGTGAACCTCAGGATTATTTCTGGAAAGGAAGAGACAAAGATGCTCTTTGCTGTTGGCTGTAAATGTGGAAATGTGTAGTCCTGGAAGCTGATGGCAGTTATCTCAGGACCATGAGGAGAACTAGTCTTAGGATGGAGCCGACAATAAGAAAAGTATAGCAGAGGCAGAAAGAAATTGGAAACCTCACTTGAACCCAATCTTATCTTTGGACTCTTCAGTTACAAAAAAAAAAAAAAAAAATGAAGAAGAAGAAGAAGAAATTTTCTTATTTTTTCATATCAGCATGGGTCAGATGCTCTGTTCTTTGCAAAATCATGTAACTTGATACAATTGGGAATATCATCATTGAGCAGATGTGATTTAAACAAACACAATGTACTTCAAAAATGTTGACAAATCTTAATCCAAAAATATATATACCATTTCTGCCAACTAGAAGTGTTGAATACCCCTAATTCCCATTTTCCACTAAAAGGGACCAGGACTCCTTGAAGAAATGATTGATTCTAGGTTTGGACAGGAAATGTACAAGTTCAGCGTGGAACATGTGGTTATGCCAAAAGTCAGGAAAGTTCTCAAAAGCTGCTACGTCAAAGATCTTAGAAGCCAACTTGAAAAGGTTCCCCAAAATGGGACAACTTGAGGATCAACAACATAATAATAATTTCCATGGCTTAAAATTAATCAAATATAAACATCCACACATTCATAATGGTATGAGGGGAAACAAATCTCATTGATCTTAGAGAATATTATGAGACCGTCTACATAAAGAGAAACAATCAAGCACATAACCTGCTTTCTTGTATGAACTGTATCCCAGGAAGATCTAATCATTATTGTGGAAAAGTTTCTCCCTATAGATGTGTTCTAGCAAGGAAGTGAAGAAAGCCCCACGTCACAAACACTTAATGCAATAACAGATTGAGGCAATGAGCATCAGTGGCTGCTAAAATCCCCCAAAATAGAAACAACCAGACATGTATGCCTCTTAATGTAAGTACACCGTATCACCAATGACGTGTTCTTTTCAGGTTATCAAACCTGAATGAGATCAAGCCTCTAAATCTAAATACTATTTCACAGGAAATTTTAAAAGAACGCAATCAACAAAATCCAAAATGTGAAACTCTGTAGAGAAAATGACTCAATTTTTGTCAATAAATAAATTGCAAGAAACAAAAAGAAATGGAGGAAGAACTTACGGATTAAAAGATTTATAAGAGACATAACAACCCAAAGTAATAGGAGGATCTTCCTGATATTTGGATTTGAACAAACCAACCATTTAAAAAAAGCGACAATCAGAGACATTTAGAGGCTGACTAGCTATTTGATGACATATTAAGGAATTAGTATTAATTTCAATTAATACTAATGATTATTTTTATTGGATGGTGATGATTTTTTAAGGATTCTTCATATTTTATAGACTCATACAAAAGTAGTTATGGATGCAAACGTATGGTGTCTTGGGTTTGCTTCAAAATAATACTTCAGGAATGGGGGAGAGGAGTAGTAAAGATTAAACAAGATTGGCCATGAGTTAATTGTTGAAGATGAATGATGGGTATATGAGAGTTTATTAGACTATTATCTCTCCTCTTGTGCAATAGTTGAAATTTGCCATAATAAAAATCGTTTAAGTATATCATTCTATTATCATTCAAAATCATACACATATGCCAACCTTCCTTGTTTTTACATAAACAGGCTGCCATTCTTCAATCACATTCTAATTTAACCATGCTCTATTTCACCTGCATGCCTAGCCACCATCACTGCAATCTGCCTGCCTTCTTCCCAGACAATGAGCATTGTCCCACACGTGCACACTCATTCCCATGGAGGTGGTCATAGCATATCCACCATTCTCCCAGACCACACACAAAATTCATTTTCATACATGTGGTTTTCTTCCATTCATTCTCTGACACCTCTGCTCTACACCCATGGCACTGCTCATTCCAATTCCCGTATCTCTTTTAAAAGGGACATGCTTCCTAACTCATGCAGACAGAGACAGAGCGAGTGCTAGTTTGAAGAGTTCCAACATCCACCTTCCTGTGGGCCTCTATACATAATCTGGCTCAGTCTAAACCTCTTAAGTGAAATGCTCTCCTGGAAATAAAATCTGCTGTCTACGTTCTATTTTATTTTAAACTCAATACAAAGCAATGGTCCCCAAAGAAAAGTTATGCTGGAGTTAGGTTCACACAATATCCCTGAAATGTAATATGAGATTTAAACACAGATGATATGACTGGTTAATAAATGTCACCATTGAGCGGCTTTGTTCACCTAATAATATCATTCAGATCATTATAAACAAATTGAAGGGGTTCTTATGTGAAACAAACACGGCGGGACTTATTCCTGCGTAACACAAGACCAAGGCAGGGCAGCCAATCCTAACGGCCTGCGAGAAGGGGCAAGGCCAGCGTGCAGCTTTGTGGTATCCAGGGAGGATTTTATTTCCAAATATAAAATCCATGCCATGCTCACAGGCAGAACCTTAGAATAGTCATAATGATCTAATGACAGCATTACCATGGAAGGCTGCTACTAATACCTTCAACTACTGCCGTTCTATACAGATCCAGGGATATGATTTC
Source organism: Mandrillus leucophaeus (assembly GCF_000951045.1). Taxonomy (NCBI): domain Eukaryota; kingdom Metazoa; phylum Chordata; class Mammalia; order Primates; family Cercopithecidae; genus Mandrillus; species Mandrillus leucophaeus. Next base: position 1,244,743 of record NW_012104921.1, on the reverse strand, counting down.
AAAGCTCATGTGGAATGAAGCCTGCCCCAACTGAAAGAAATCCACCCAAGTAAAAAGGAGAAGGAAGAAAAGAAAAGGGCAGAATGCAACTGAAGCCCACAATTTGGGATATCTAGGATGGGGAGGTCAGAGTTGGTTCTTTGTGGGGTTTCTTTTATTATTGTTGTAGTTTGGGGAGGGAGTGGTATTTTATGGCAAAGAAAGAGAAAATGTCTCTAAATTGGACAGCATTGCCTTCCTCTGACTTTTTGAATTACCTCTAACTTAAAGATTATAAAGTATTTATTTTTCTCTTCCAAGAAGGGAGGGTATAGTAATTTCCTCCATTACCCTCATGCTCTCCTCCTTCTGCTGTGGAGGGGACAGTTCATTGATGACAGCTCTCTTGTGCTCAGTCAACACCGATGGCAAAAGGAAAGAAAATAAATAGCATATTACCTGTGAAAGAATGGGGAGCCCCTGTAAGTCCAACCTAATAAACATCCAAGGAATATTGGGCCTGTCACTTGACATTTTGATGGAAATGGTTGTTGTTGTATTTCTAGAAATCAGAGGAAACATCAGAACCTTTGCAAACAGGAAAGCTGCATAACATTTCAAATACCCGTTAAGCGCCTATATTTATAGATAGTGTTCACTGTTTCAAATATAACCCTGCAATTCTTTTGGAGAGAGGTTCTGACAGGGCTAACAGACCTGTTTAAAATATATATATATATATATGTGCATATATATATCATTTTAAAATGATGCTGAAATTTGCTTTTATTCCTTCAATAATTTGCAGTTGGAATTCATAATTTTAGCAGTATTTCTCACATATAATGCCAAATTCGGTAACACCTACTTAAAGTGCATTGTAGCATGTGTTTAAGATACATTGAGCTCTTTGCAGAAAAGGTGCTATAGAAATCTAATAAATAATAAGTAGATGATTGACAAAGGATAATATTAGGAGCTCATTTCTGAAACTTTATAAAAATACATGCATTTGGGTTAATTCTCAGCTAGACAATCTCCTTGGCAGGTAATGTGTAAGGGATCCTACATGCCCCAGAAACCTAAGACATTAGTTCTGGGATATGACGGGGAGGAAAAAAGGTCATGGCCTACAGAAGATAGTTCTGAGGTTACAATAGTTCTCAACAAGAATCCAGGCAGGAATCCTCCCAATTTTGGCCTTGAAAATGCATTCACTGATGTTATTTGGAATGTGAAAGAAATCCAAAATATGTAGAAGGTAGAGTTATAAAGGGCAGCTGGATTCAACCACATGGCCAAATTTGAATCAGCAAACTGACATTCTCTAAGATAACACACATTATGTCCTTTAAAATTAAAAAAGAAAAACAGGAGCCAAGTATCATTACTCATTTGTTATTTTGTGAGTTGGTTCAACTCAAGAATGCATAATTTTCTGGTTCTAATGCAAACTAAGGAAGGACGAGAGCCAGATATAAACAATTTCCTCCTTCTGGAGTAAAATATATAGCTATCCAGGGATTCGATGTGATTATGAAAAGAGACCAGATGCCTTGAATCTTGGCTGCTACAGGACTTGGCTTGGCAGCCTATAGGTTGATCTCAGAGAGGTAAAGATGAGTCTAAGAGGACTACTTAAAAAATGGAAATAAAATGCTTTATAAGTAAGCAAAAGTAGGAACAGGCTTATCATAAGCAGAGTAAGCTGATGAAGGTGCAGGTAAAACTTCATCAGAAAACCTGTGTAGTATCTTTTATGCCAAAGCATGACATTTGAATCTTCACATAGGAGTATGAGTTTCCAATGCATTTGGTTTTGGGATTACATCTTGGACAAGTTCTTTTTTTTTTTTTTTTTAATTTTTCTTTGGTGATTTTGTTGACTACTATGTATTAGCAATATATACATGTAGCCTACATAGCAGTTAAGTAATATGTGCATTTTGTAGAGAAGTTTTATATATGCCAACTAAATAAAATCCTTCATACATGGCTCCGAATGCTGGACAAATGTAGATACATTGTTTATGCTAATCTCACTTGTTACATTGAAGTTGCCCTGATCATTTAATCTCCTTGTTTATTGTGGTTGGAAATACTTTACATACTACCATATCATCTACAATTTGATCTTATACTATCTTATTTTCTTCTTCTAAAAGTGTAATATAATATATTATATGTGCCTCCCTAATGAGAATACAGAAAGAGACAGGGAGCCATCTTGAGACCATGAGAAAACAGTTTGCAAACCAAACCAATATACCAAGGATGGAGGAGTGGAGAGAAGGAAAAAGCGTGAATCATAATTGACATGGCTGTGCTATAAACCAACCCAAGAATTGTCCCCTGTCCCCACCTCCTCTCATATAATATCATTAAATCTTTTTATTATGGAGGCTACATTTTAGTTAGGCATTCTGTTTCTTGCAGAAGAAAGCATCAGAATTTAAAAAGTAGGGTTTGAGGTTTCAACATCTTAATCCCTGAAAGACTCAGAGCATAATATTTATGCCAACAGATTTGGAAGCTAAGGTCAAGCCAATCTGATCTAAAAGCTAATTCCTTGGGGCAAAGAAAGAGAGAGAGAGAAGAAACTAAGAAACCTAAGACATTAGTATTTCCTAAGAAGAAGTCCTGCTCCTTGCTAAATCCCTGTCCTAATCTCAGAGAGAAGAGGAAATAAGAGAAATTCCAGTTACATGTGCACAGAGAGGAGACAGAAGGAGTCCAGAGAGAACAGGCCAGCATAGCTTGTGATCTGGATCAGGAAGGTGTAGCCATTTGAATGATCAGTAAATGGAGACCATGCAGGAGTGAGGAGGCTCAGGGATGCCAGACTGGACATATCCCATCCCCCACCCTCATTTACATCAGTAGTACTTCATAACCTGCCTGAAACCTACACAACCCTTAGGGAAGTGGGGGCTGGAGACAGCAGTATAGGAAATCTGAATTGATTAAATTTGAGAATTTAAAATAGAAATTTTTCAAAAATAAGAAGAGTGTTCAGATCAGAGCTTATGGTTTGACATTTATACTCACTGATCAATTAATTAACTGCTGGTAATAATGATAGAATGCCAGTTCCTACACTCAAAAAGCTCACAGTTTAATAGAAAAGACAGGGAAGAAAACAGTCAACCATGACACATGAAGTGTTTGATAGATAAATATGCACGATGGCAGAGTACAAAGTGGGGGTTAGGGGCTGCAACTTGAGCTAGGTTTTGAAGGGCAAAAAGCAGTTAACAATAGATGGTGTGGGGAAATGCAGAGTTCTGTTTGGGTCTTGTTGCATCTGAGGAATGGTTTTTATTGTTTACGACCAGGGAAACTTGGGAGTTTCTACCTGTTCAGGGGAATGAGGCAGTAGAGAAGTGGAAGATGAAGAGAGTGGCTGGAAGTTATGTCCCGAGAGCTCTGAAGAGGCAGAGAGCAAAGGGACACAGATCACAGGCTCAGAGGTTGGCTTTGGCCCGAATAAGGAAGCTGAGAAAAGGCACAGATGGAACACTGTAAATACATTGTACACACCTTGAGAGTTGACAGGAAGATAAGAGAGTTCATTCTAGATGGCCTCTATTTTATGTGAGAAGTGGAAGTATGCAGGGTTTTAAGGTGGGGAGCTATGTGGACAGATTTGTATTTTAAACATCACACACCAGGTCCTATTGTGGGGAGGGGGGAGGGGAAGGGATAGCATTAGGAGATATACCTAATGTAAATGATGAGTTAATGGGTGTAGCACACCAACATGGCACATGTATACATATGTAACAAACCTGCACGTTGTGCACATGTACCCTAGAACT